>NW_018164935.1:446742-448372 GCF_001263595.1 Phalaenopsis equestris
TTTTTAATGAAAAATATTTTCACTAGATACGGAATGCTTAGAATGATTATCACTAATGGAGGATCCCATTTCAGGGATAAATACATTCAGAGATTGACAGAAAAATTTAATATTATTCATAGAATCTCTACTGCCTATCATCCTCAGACCAGTGGGTTAGCTGAAGCTTCTAATAGAGAGATCAAACAAATACTTGAAAAGACTATAAACCCTAGTATAATAGATTGGTCCACTAGATTGAATGCTGCATTATAGGCTTACAGGACTGCTTATAAATCTCCTATAGGAATGACTCCTTACAGACTAATTTTTGGAAAGACTTGTCACTTACCAGTAGAATTGGAGCATAAAGCATATTGGGCGATTAAAGAATTCAATTATAATTTGAAAGATGCTAGTAAGAAGAGATTGTTACAATTAAATGATTTGGAATAATTAAGAAATGAGTCTTATGATAACGACAAAATTTATAAGAAAAAATTAATGTTATGGCATGATCAGAAGATTAACCAAAAGAACTTTGAACCAGGATAAGAAGTTTTGCTTTACAACACTAGCTGAAGTTATTTCCTGCAAAATTGAAGTCTCGTTGGTTAGGACCCTTTACTGTGACTCAAGTTTATACTTACGGAGCTGTTGAAATTGAAGATCAGAAGATGGGAAATAGATTTAAAGTAAATGGACATAGATTAAAACCATATTATGAGGGTAAAAGGTAACAGACCAAATTTTAAAGAGGTTTTAATGATCAGTCAACCTGAATAACACCTGAATAGATCGGGCTGACGACGTTAAACCAAGTGCTTTATGGGAGGCAACCCATATTTATGTTTACTTTATTCGCAATTATAGTAGTTTTTATTTTAGATTATCGCTAGTTCATGGTAGTATTAAGCTCTACTACTCTTATTTACCCTTGAAACATCATAAAAATTGGATCCATGAAGAAAAAATTGGAACGCATTCGGACCAGAGCGAAACTATGAAAATTTTGCCTTGGGCGCCGACGGCCCCCGGTGGGTTTTTCCCGAGAGTCCAAAAAAAATTAATACAAGGCTTGCCGACGGTGCCATTGACGTCGCCAACGGCAAGAACGGTGGGATGACGGTTTTTGGACGGAGAATTGGCGGTTTTGTGGGTTCAAATGGAGGTTTTTGGCGGTTTTTGGGCGGGAATAGTCTTTTTAAACTCAAATATTTGAATTCTAGTTCATATTTTCCCTCCAAAAATGAAGTGAAGCTCTACCAATATTAGTGCGGTGAAGATGGGAAGTGTTGTGCTACACTACTGTCGCCGTGGTGGTTCCAGTGGTAAAAGAATTTTATGCAAATTTACATGGAATCAACCAAAGAGTTTTTTATGTGCGAGGAAGATGGATCACTTTCACTCTTGCACGGATCAACGAATTATATATGATAGAGAATGTTCATGTTTTCCACAATTCTAATTTCGTCCCAACGAGAAACCAGATGAATGAGATTTACCAATATTTAACAGACGAAATTGATGATTGGGAAATAAGAGAAAACTGGTATGTTAGTTTTTCTGCAACACTTATGAATCTCGTTTCAAAACATTGGCACTTTTTCATTTCTGCGAAACTGTTACCGACAATGAAGATTGGTAAAGT
>NW_018164935.1:448456-449095 GCF_001263595.1 Phalaenopsis equestris
TCATGGATCAACTTATGGGCTTGGACACCCCTCCACAATTTTCTCACTTTGCAGTCAGTTCCAAGTGTCCTATGAAAATTGGGAAAAGATACTGCTACCTTGGAAGCCTTTGGATCGAACTGAAAGATTCCTAATTTTTGAAGATGAAAATGACATGGCTATTATAGTAGATCAAGCATCTCAGAATTCACTGCCAGTTCAACCCTTAAGTCCCTGATAAGTCTTTAGTGATCTTGCGCTGAATCATGAAAATGGAAAAGGAGGTACAAAATGTCATGAATGTGATTAATAATATCTCCAATTTCTTCGATCATCCGGACTGGAGGATGAAGGAACATTTCGAACATTCTGGACATTTAGAAGATAGTTTGATACGATTGATGAGGAGGATGAAATTAATTGAGGAGGATTCGACTGAAGAATTTCCATTCCGACCCTTCTACACCCTCTTCGTTCATGTGCAATCAATGGGTGATCTCAGAGGAGAATCGAGTACCGAGTCTGAGGATTAGTCGATTCATATTACTACTTATATGTCTATCTATGTATTTTGATTTGAACTTTGTATTTGCTTTACTTTAGAATTATGCTTATAGATCTCTGTATAGATCTGACTAAGCATAGGATGTTTTGTTTTCA
>NW_018164935.1:449131-450543 GCF_001263595.1 Phalaenopsis equestris
TGGATTGCGATGCTGAATTAATATATTGAGGTTGAGAAAATACCAAACTTAGGTGTGTTATGTAACGTATATTGTACCCCTTGGAATTTACATATAAATGTGATGTTTTCTATTCTGAAAGTTTATATATACTAAGTACATCATTTAGTTATATAAAATTATGTCTATAATGATTAAACGATGTCATTTAGGCTTCCAATTGATCGAAATTGCAAAAATCTAGAATTTGGACAAAATAAATAGAGCCCACCGACGGTGCCCTCGACGCCGCCGACGGCAAGATTTTCCCGAGACTTAGGATTTAAGTTCCAATTAAGCACGTCAACGGCGCCATCGACCCCGCCGACGGTGAGATCACGAAAAACACCTTTGACCGTGAGTTTGACCAGTCAACTGCCACTATTCATCATCCCCTTCCGCCTAAAAATTACATTTTCCCGCCTAAAAATTCCATTTTCGACCTACGACTTGAGAGATCTTGGATTAGGAGGCGATTTTAAGGCTTTTTGACACAGGATTGGATCATCTCTAGGTAAGAGCTTCACTTCAAGATAAAAATATTTGATTTTAACCATGAATTTCTCCCACATTAAGGAGATCCGAAAAAAGTTGGGAATGTAAAAAAATTTGGGAAGAGATTCATGGATCTTATTGTTGAACTCTTAGAATTACTATTGGAAGCCATGATTTACAAATTTGAAGTGATTTGTGGTTTTTTGCTATAATTTGATTAGATTAAAATGGCTCCATGAGAAAAGAGAAAAATTGAGTTCGACAAGTCTCGCCTCATCAATGCGATGGCTCAAACAAAATTTACTTCCATATTTAAAGGAAAGAAGTGCATACAAGATCGAGTTTTTGAAAGTCCGGGAGGAGAAATCGAACGAGTTATTGTCGAGTGGAGGTGGGAAAACTTTTATTACACCACCAATAAAGCTGATGCAAATGTTGTTAAAGAGTTCTACGCCAATGTGATTTATTCTGATGATGGAATCGTGCAGTGCGCAGACTTCCTGTGGAATTTCCATCTTGAGTTTACTGCCGCCCGCATCAACACTTTCTATGAAATCCCAGACTCTTACAACTGCCAATATGAATCCTTTAGTACAATGAAAGACCCCTTCAATGATGTGATTAACTTTCTCACTGATGGAAAAGGAACATGGAAGATAAAGCAGCGAGAAAGGGTTAATTTTTCTGCTTCCATACTGAATGTCACCTCTAAGGCGTGGTACTATTTCATTTCCACTACTTTGTTACCAACCTATCACCATAGTGAGGTAATTAAAGATAGAGCTATTCTGAATTTCTATATTCTATTAAGTAAAACTATAAATGTGGGGAGAATAATACTTAAGAATATATTAACTACGGCAAGGAGTGAGACTAGTGGAGGGTTAGGAAATCCTGGG
>NW_018164935.1:450578-474874 GCF_001263595.1 Phalaenopsis equestris
ATGGAGTAGAATTTTGCAAACTTTATGGAGTAGAATTTGGAGATGAAGAATGGGTTTATCCTATGAAACCCATTAGTAAAGCTAATTTGAATACTTCATGAGAAATGGAGAACTGGGAGACTGGGAGTAGAAGTCAAGAACCTTCTATTAGTAGAGATGTCCCCTCTACAAGTTATGACCTTCCACCTTCTAGTTCGCTTACCCTCTCTAATTTGATGGATGAGTTGACCTTACAGCGGAAGAGCATAGAATTGATAAGTGAAAGTATTGGAGGTTTAGAACGTCAACACGATTATGATGGTGAGTACCTGCAGAGGCATTTAAATTTTGAGGTAGCCTATTATGAAGCTCAGGCCTGACACTACAGAGGAGAGCCTGATGTTACATTTCTTGAATGCCCCCGATATACTCAGCTTGGGATTTTGATATAGAATGAAATTGATGTACTTATGTTTGTATTTTTAATTTATGTATTCTTTTTGTAATAAAAATGAATGTTTATGTATTTGGACTTTCATTTTGTGTAGTTGGATAATTTTAAATTTTTATAAAGTTAGTGTGGTAGTTAAATGTGTATGTGAAGTTCAATAAATATTAAGTAGAATTGTGGATTGTAATGTGAGTTTTATTTTTGCATTTTTTTTAAAGTTTTAATATTTTTTTATTGTGATTGTGTTAGGAAATGTTGTGCTTATTTTAGTTTGATACTTATTTCAAGATTTCATTACCTAGAAATTCCTCTAATGATTTATATGTGTAGAAAGCTCCTACTATTACAGACCAGATGAAGTAAAAATTTGAGAAGGCTTGCAAAAATTTCAGATCTCGCTTGATACTTAATGAAATTGCATGGGGTTTATTATTACACCTTCATCTATTTCAAACAAACTTATCTATATGGTCACATGCTCATGAAATTAAAATTTTCTTCACAAAAGCCCAAACTGAGCTCAATTTGGAGGAAAATGAGTTATACCTTTGTCTGAGAGGGGAGGCCTCAATCAGATGTATGGAGAAGCTTCAGTGAACTCCGGCAAACCTCCTGGAGGTGTTGGATTCCTTTATTGAATGTTCTGAGCAAAACATCTTCCTAGAGGTGGAGAGGTCTTAGTCTATGAGTGGATTAGAGTGCTCTGGAGATGGGGCTTTCATTGGGGCTCTTCTCCTTTTGATCTGGGCATGGTGAGGAGAAAGTCTATTTAAGATTTTGTGAAGTTTTTGAAAAAGCCCAAAAAGTGCCCTGGTTTTGAGCTCTAAAATTGAGCTCAAAAAGTGGAGAAGATGGCTGGAAGATAATTGGAATGGGCTTAAAAGGTCTTGGAGGAGCTCTAGGAGCAATTTAACAGAGTTTCCCCTAATTTTTTATGCACTCTCCTTCCTTGGTCATGGAGGGGGTGATTTAAATAGAGGAGCTCACAGCTTTAAGAGGGCTGACAAGTGGGTGTAAAAGGCAGCTTAGGTGGAGAGAAGAGAGGCTCCAATGTCCAATGGAAGAGAGCCAAGTTAGGTAGTTTTAATTTAGGGTCTTGGCCATGAGTACCTCTTAATTTTGGTGTTTTCCACTGACTAAACTGGCCGGCCAGGTGCTAGCTGGCTCAAGTAGGTTAGAGGAAGCTTAATGGTGTTTTGCACTAAGGTTTGATGTTTGGTGGCAAGGATATATTGGGTTTAGTCATTTTAAGAAGGAAATCCCCTAATTTGGAGGACCCTTGGTCCATTCCTTATGTAGGGCTGGCTAGGTGGATGTAGCTTAGCTCATAGGGTCCAAATAGTGCTGTGGTAACCATCATTTGGCCAATTTAAATGGGTTTGGTCCAGTTTGGAGTTTCTGTTCAAATTTGGGCTTTTGGTTTGAGCTTGGGTCTAATTTGGGCTTGGGTCAAGTGATTGATCAAATTGATGTGGATGATTGTCTTGAGAAATTTGGAAAATGAATTGGGTGATTTTGAATTAATTTGGGGGTTCAATTTAGTGAGATTTGGCTCATGGTAAATTTTGGGGCATTTGGGTTAAACTTGGGTTTAGATTGGGTTAGGGATTGGATTTGGGTCAATTGAAGGTTCAAATTGGTCCAAGTGATAGTAATGAAGAGTTTTAGTTATCAATTGGGTGAAAATTGTGGAGTTATGAAGTTAAATTTGGTAGATTTATAATTTTGAGGGAAAATTGAGGGTTCTGAGATTGGGGTTGGAATTAGGCTTGAGATTGGGTTCATTTACGCTTATTCTTAGTCTCAATTGGAATTTAATCTGATGAATTTTGATTTAGAATTGAAATTGCGTGAGGTTGAAGTAAATATGTTAGAAATTTTGGGTGAATTGGGGAATTTAGGCATTTAGGGGAATTTTGGTGATTTTGGTCAAAAGGGGTCAATTTGGTAAAATTGAGCTCAATGGAGTGGTTCAAATCGATTTTGGGGACATTTGGAAGGATTTTAGAGCTTTTAGAAATTTTTGAGGTATGAAGGACATTTTGGTAATTTTGGCAATTTTGAAGGTATTTTGAGGACTTTGGGAAATTTGAGGTATTTTTGTCAAGTTGAGTGATTTGGTATAGATTGAAATGATTTTTGAAGAGACTTTGAGACTTTGGGTAATTTTGGGAATTATTGAAAAATTTAAGGTTTAGGGGCAATTTGGTATTTTGGGAAAGTTGGGGGCCATGAAGGGTCAAAATTAGGAATTTGACAAAATTGGAACCAATTGAGAATGTTAATCAGGAGGTCATCCTTTTTGAGCCATAGGACCAAGGAAAATCACACTTTGGATCCTCCATGTGTTGGTCTTAGCCAAACCCTAGCTTAGAGCTATGGGTTTAGGGGACCACCGACATGAGTTTCCTAAAGAAGTAGGGAACCAGGTTAAGCATATTAGGTTTAGGTTGTGAGTGCAAGTGTAAGTGTGTGTATGGGTAGAGATTACACCAGCCAAGTCTAACCCTAAGGCCAAACAATCATAAGGGGACTCATCCTGAGCTCCCCCATGTGGAATCCACCTACTATGTGCTAGAGGTTAGAACCAAACATGTGGAACTCTAAGAAGATTTTTACAATTTCTAATGGTGAGGCTTCCTTTACTAGTATTCTAGGAATAGTTGACATAAAAGTCCTATGGCTAGGTCCCAGGCTTCTAAAGAAGAAATTATACCTCAACCAAAAGTGAGGTCAACAATATAGATGTGGTGAGCCGAGTAAGCACACCGCACATATTGACGTTAACCGATGAGATCAATAAACCAACAGAACTGACTAAGCCAACAGACTCAGAGCAAAGAAGATAGAAAATTAAACAGGCTTTTGCTGGGGAGCAGATAGGGACTTGACAGATCAAAAATATATGCATATTTAGACCTACATTTTATTCTCACTTTTGATGATATTGCCCTTTAAAGGAAGGTATTTTTCATGTTTTATTATAATTTGTTAATTTTTAGGACTTGAAGCAAAAAGAATGAAATTTGGAGTCAAAATGACGTTATTGAAGAAATACTTAGCGCCAACGATGCCAGGATGGACGCCATTTGACAGAACTGAGGCCAAAATATACTCAGTGCCGACGGCGCCTGGAGCAGCGTTGACGACGCAATTTAACAGAGAGCACGAAATTAATTCATGGGCAATTGGCGTCGACAGTGCCAATGTTGGTGCAGACCTGTTTCTAGAAGATTCAACAAATTTGGACTCTTTTTGAAGAGTTTTTGGATGCACCTATTGGAAAACCAACATTAGGCTCTATTTAGGGAGAAATTTGATCAGAAAACTCCCTCTTTTACTCTCCCTAACCACTAAAAGTCCATTAATCATTTATTTCTTTAGAGTTTTGAGTTTTTATGGTGAGTTTAAGTGTGAATTATTTTCTAAGAGTTTCTAAGAGTTATTTTCTAAGAGTTGTTAGAGAGGGAGAGAAGTGAGATATTTTTTACATCTTCTAAAAGAGAATCAAGACTGTTGTAAAGAGAGAAAGAGTCCAAGAGAGGCTACAAGAGATTTGCTATGAGAAATAGTTTCAAATAAGTGTTATTTGTTTAATATTATTGTATGAACTTTCTTTATATATAAAATTTGTATTTTGTTGAATCTTTCTCATGAAGTCTAAGTAGTTACCTTTATTTTTCTCCCTACTCTGAGATATTGTGAAAGGAAAACATAATTTGGATGTGTTAATTTTAATATATAAAATAAATTGTGATGGTTGTTCAACTCCATTCGTAATTTATTTTTTGTTCTGACCAATTGAAATGTTAAAATATGTTGTGAAACATATGACCTAGGAAATGGGGTATGAGTTCTACAATAGAGTGAGAATCACATTTATTTCCATGGAGGAGTAATTCGTTCTTGGAATTAAGTGCACATAAATATGGAAATATACATTGTTGGGCATAGAATTGGAGATTTTAGGGTGACAGACTAAAATCCTCAATTTAGTCTTAGTGTTTAAGAACTAAAGCGAGCATTAACAGTATCCTCCCAGCCTAAGCATGGGCTTAAGGACTAAGCCTGAGATTTGCCAATGATTCTCTGTAACACTGAATCAGGGTAGAGAACTACAATTGCTCTTATTTGATATAATACATATTTAAACCATTTATCTCATCTCATTTTACCAAAAACACATTGTAATGGGAAAGATACGTTTTCATATTAGATAACTTCATCATATAAACATAGTTTGGTAGTTACTATTTAAGTTTTTCATTTCAGCTTTGCTAGTAGTTAATAATTTAGTTCTGATAGTACATCAATTATGCAAAATTTGGTGACAGTAATTTTATTATATTGCTGTGAATTTCATAATTAATTTATCAGTTTAAATTTAAACCTTCCTTGTGGGATCGATATTTGGGGCTTGAACAGAAAGTCCTATGTTACTTAATAAAAATACGTATACTTGCATAGAAGTTCAACATAAATTTCTTAAATTCCTTATTTATAAAATAACGCATTAAGTTTTTAGCACCGTTGAAAAGCAGAGTCAACTTTATACATTTTGCACAACTATATCATCGAGATCAAGTTTTTGGCGCCGTTGTCGGGGAGGGTAACGGTAAATTATATAGATTTGCTAAATTAGAAAACTTGGCGATAAATATAAATATAAAAATAAAAAAAAATTAATAAAACCAAAAATCCAAATATTTATATACATTAGATCTAAAGGTTTGGTTACGATTCAAAATTAGAATGTACCATTAGAAAAATTCAAAAACAACAAAAAGAGATAAAAAATTTGAACAAAATGATGAATAAGTTAAATAATCAAATAAATGAAAATCGATAAAAACCTACAGCAGATGAGCTCCACGTGACTATTCAAAATCCTGATGTTGCTGCTAATTTATTTGAGCTTAAACCTGTTATTATCCAAACGGTACAAAATAATTAGTTGGGAGGAACACCTACTTAAGTTTCTAACTTACAACTTGCTAGTTTTCTTGAAATATGTGTTACTTTTAAATATGATGGAGTATCTAATGATAATGTTAGGCTTAGACATTTTCCTTTTTCATTAAGGGAAAAAGCTAAAGCTTGGTTAAATTCATTAGCACTTTGATATATCAGAACTTGGGGAGAACTATCACAAAAATTTTTTATTAAATATTTTTCACCCTCGAAAACTGCTAAGCTTATAAATGATATTGCATCTTTTTGTCAGTTTAAAGGGAATCAATATATGAAACGTGGGAAAGATTTAAAGTTCTCCTTAGAAAATGTCCACACCATGCTTTACCAGATTGGTTAATAATTCAAACTTTTTACAATGGATTAGTAGGATCACTTAGATCTATTATAGATGCTGCTACAGGTGGATCATTATAGTCAAAACTGTTTGATGAAACACACTCTTTAATAAAGGAAATGACTACTAACCATTTTCAATGGCCCTCTAAACAGGTAAATCCTAAGAGAGTAGTTATTATTCATGATTCTTATTATTCATGATTTTATTCATGATTCTGATGCAATGTCTATTTTAGCATCTATTACCTCTATATATAACAAGATTGATAAAATTAGATTGAAATATTCTCAAATACTACCAGTACTAGAGGAAAATTCACTAGGACAGATAATTGATACTCTATCATCTTATGAAATATCATCTTATGAAACTTTGAATGATGAAACTTTGAATGCTATAAATAATCAAAATTATAATCCCTATTCTAATTATTATAACCTTGGATGGAGAAATCACCCTAATTTTAGTTGGAATAATTATAATAATTTGGTGAAATTCAAACAACCATCAAACAACCAAGGAAATCCTAAGTATCGACCTTATTTTCCTCATGGATTTAACTCTAACCCTAACCCACAAGTTAAGGAAAAGAAGTATGTGATGGAAGAAGTAATGTTGAACATGGGAAATCAAATAAAAACTAAGGGGTTGCTATTAGAAATATTGAAAATCAATTAGGACAAATAGCTACTGCACTTAATAAGAGACCTTTAGGAATTCTTCCGAGTACTGTGGAAGTTAATCCAAAAGATCAAAATAAGAAGGAAATTAAAGCTATTCAATTATGAAGTGGAAAAGAAGTAGAAATAAGAATCCAAAGAGAAACTGAAGTTGAGGAGGAGAAGGAAGAGATTGAAAGTAACCACAATGAAAATGAACCAATATAAGTTCTTTTAGAAAGACCACTACCTCTGTTTCCTCAAAGATTGAAGCAGAAGAATAAAGATAAATAATTTATAAATTTTTTAGAAATCCTTAAAAAGTTAACGATAAATATTCCTTTCATTGAGGCTTTGGAAAAAATCTCAAGTTATGTGAAATTTATGAAGGATATACTAAACAAAAAAAGAAAAAATTCTAATCATGAGACCGTTGCACTGAGTGAAGAGTGTAGCTCTATTATTCAGAAAAACCTTCCTGAAAAGTTAAAAAATCTTGGTAGTTTTAATATACTTTGTGCTATTGGTGAAAAGTTTTTTGGAAAAGCCTTATGTGACTTATGTGAGCGAGTATCTAGCTTTTGCCTCTATCAATTTTTAAATATTTAGATTTAAGAGAGATTTCCCCTACTACGTAACTCTTCAGTTAGCTGATCGATCAATAACTTATCCTAAAGGAGTTATAGAAAATGTATTAATAAAAGTGGATAAATTTATTTTTTCTGTAGACTTTATCGTATTAGATATGGAGGAAGATAAAGAGATTCCTATTATCATAAGGAGACCATTTCTTGCAATAGGGAGAGCTGTGATAGATGTGTAAAAAAGAGAATTAATAATGAGAGACAATGATTAAGAAGTAACATTTATTATTACAAAAGCTATGAAATATCCTGCAATAGAAAAATATAATGACTATTTTAGGATGGAAGTTACTGATTATCTGAGTAATGAGCAATTTAAGGAAGTGTTTGAAGAAAAATTAAGACAAGAAGAGTATTGTGAGAATGATGTGAGAATGAAAATGAAATAAAGTGAGAATGAAAATGAAATAAAAGAAGAAAAATTAGATTATGTTTAGGGCAAATTTGGAACTTTAGAATTGTTGGAAAATGATAATAAAATCCTTATTCCTTCAAGTACTAAACCACCTGAACTTGAACTGAAAGTATTACCTGCCCATTTAAAATATGTGTTTTTAGAAGATTCATCTACATTACCTGTTATTGTATCTTCTATATTAATTGAAATTCAAGAACAAAAATTAATAGAAATGTTTAAAAGATATAAAAAGGCTTTTAGATGGACTTTAACAGATATTAAAGGAATTAATCCTTCAATTTGCATGCACAAAATTCTATTAGATGAATAGTATGAACCTAAAATTGATCCTCTGAAGAGATTAAACCCAATAATGAAAGAAGATAAAAAAAAGTGATATTAAAATGGTTAGATGTTGGAATTGTATATCCTATTTAAGACAGTGTTTGGGTAAGTCCAATTCACTGCATTTCAAAGAAAGGCGGAGTGACATTTGAAGTAAATGAGAAAAATGAATTAATTTTAATAAGACAATTTACTGGTTGGCAAATTTGTATAGGCTATAGAAAATTAAACACGGTCACCAGGAAAGATCACTTTCCTTTACCCTTTCTAGACCAAAAGTTTGATAGATTGGCCAGAAATAAATATTACTACTTTCTAGATGGACATACCGGGTATCACCAAATTCTAATTGCTCCTGAGTATCAAGAGAAAACAACATTTACAAGTCCTTATGGAACATTTGCTTTTCGTAGAATGCCTTTTAGACTATGTAATGCACCTGCGACATTTCAAAGATGTATGAGATGTGACATTTCAAAGATGTATGATGTCAATTTTTAGTAATTTAATTGAAATAATATGTCATGCTAGTGATTATACTATTGGAACAGTTTTAGGAGAAAGGCACAACAAAGGTTTTAAAGTAATATATTATGCTAGTAACACTATAAATGATGCTCAAATTAATTACACTACTACTCAAAGAGAGTTATATGTTATAGTTTATGCCTTTGATAAATTTAGACCTTACTTAATTGGAGCCAAATGTATAGTTCATATAGATCATTTTGCTATTAGATATTTGATGCAAAAGAAGGATGCTAAATCAAGATTAATTAGATGAATACTTTTATTGCAAGAGTTTGATTTTATGGTAGTTTATATAAAGGGAAATGATAATCAAATAGCTGATAATTTATCTAGACTAAAATAAGAAATATTAACTATTTTTGTAAATGAAATTTTGGAAACTTTCCCTGATGAACAATTATATAATATTGATGTAATGAATATACTGTGGTATGTCAATATAGTAAATTTTATTGTGAGTGACATTCTACCACAAGATGTTAAGAATCAACAATTAAAGAAATTTATTTATGATTCAAAGTTCTATTTTTGGGATGACCCATATTTATATAAACAATGTAAAGATCTAATTATTCGAAGGTGTGTGCCTTATGAAGAAACTCAACAAATAATTGAAAGATGTCATGATTCTGAATTTGGAGAACATTTTGAAACAAATAGAATGACACATAAAATTTTGCAAGCTGGATTTTATTAGCCTACTCTTTTCAGAGATGTTAATGATTATATTAATACAAGCGATCGATGTCAGGGAGTAGGAAATATTTCTAGAATAAATGAAATTCCTCTAAATTACACATTGGAAGTTCAAATTTTTGATGTGTAAGGATTAGATTTTATGGGACCATTTATGCCTTTGTTTGGAAATTTATATATATTACTTGCTGGTGATTATATGTCCAAATGGATTGAAGTTATTGTTGTACCTAAATGTGATGCTCAGAGTGATTCAAAATTTTTAAATAGAAATATTTTTACAGGATATGGAATGCCTAGAGTGATTACTACGGATGGAGGATTCCATTTTAGAAATAAGAGAATCGACAAATTGATTAAAAAATATGATATTATGCATAGATTCTCTACTGTTTATCATTCTCAAATTAGTGGTCTAGAAGCCAAACGAGTGGTCTAGCAGAGATATCAAATTGTGAAATGAAACAAATTTTAGAAAAAAAAATGTAAATTTTGAGAAAAAGTTGTAAATCCTTATAAATTGGATTGGTCTACTAAATTAGATACTACATTATGGCTATACATAACTACTTATAAGACTCCAATTGGAATGTCCCTATATAAATTTATTTTTGGAAAAACATGTCACTTAACAGTAGAATTTGAGCATAAAACATTTTGGGCTATTGAGAAATTTAATTTTAATCTAAAAGATGTTGGTAAGAAAAGATTAGTGCAACTCAATGAACTTGAGGAGATAAGAAATGAAGCATAAAAATATGGCATGATCGGAACATTATAATAAAATAATTTGAATCTGGATAAAAAGTTTTATTATATAATACTAGTTTAAGTTTTTCTTCCCAAAAATTGAAATCTAGATGGTTAGGACCATTTAAGGTGATTAAAATCTATCATTCTGTAGTTATTAAAGATCCTAAAACTGCAAATATATTTAAAGTTAATGGGCATCGATTGAAACATTATTATGAAGAGTACATGTCGTAATTTAAAGAAATTTTGATGTTGAGTCATCATGATTAAACAATGGTACTTCAGGCTGACGACCTTAAACCAAGTGCTTTGTGGGAGGTAACTCATATATATATATATATATATATCACACTTTTTTTTATAATGCGTGTTATATTTTAATAAGTGTTTTATATTAAAAAATAATAATGTTTTTGAATCCTACACAATTCTATATCATAAAATAAGACAAATATTAGTATTGGAAGAAAAGTTGGAATTGAATTGAACCAAAAAAGAAGTGACAAAACATTGGCCATTGGCACCGATGATGCCAAAATGGGGGCCGACGGCGCCCGTCTACATGAGCCATGGCGCCGACAGTGCCATCGGGAGCGTCGACAGTGCCATCGGGAGCGCCGACAACGCCCAGAGCAGTTCCTGTGGTTCAGGATGAATTTGGTGGAATTTAGCAGGATTGCACTCCTAAATAACTGCTGAGAGGTGTTTTTAAAGGCTTGAAAACTGCCTTGGATGACTTGAAACTTCCAAATTTTGAAATTCATGGCTTCTAATACTAGAAATACTTCAAGGTATGGAGTTTTCAATATAAGAAAGTTTATCAATTTTGACACACAAAGATTATATGACAAAGTCATCACAAAGAAGAGACTTATCAAGGAGAGAGGCTTTGTCAATCATGGATTGAGTAATCCAAGTTCACAGATTAAGAAAATCATAGTACATAAGTGTTAGGAAGTTCTATGCTACACTACCACTGCAGTTATTGTACCAGTGGTAAAGGAATTCTATGCTAACTTACATGGAATTACCCAAGGAGTCATCTTCGTTTGAGGTAAGGTTGTACCATTTCCTCTACCTCGAATTAATAATTTGTATATGATAGAAAACGTGTCAATCTGTCATTATACTAATTGTATCCCAATGAGAGATATGATGCAAGATGTATATCAATTTCTTAGAGATGAAAATGATAATTAGAATATCAGAGATGAGGGATACGTTAGTTTCTCCGCTTTACTGCTTAATCCCATATCTAAACAATGAAATTTCTAAATTTCTGCGAAGTTACTCCCTATCATGAAGATTAGTTGAGTTACAAAAGAAGGTGCAATTTTAAACTATTGCATTCAAATGGAAAAACCCATTGATGTGGGATTAATTATTTTCAAAAATTATTTTCAAATCTATATTATGGGTATTATTGTGAATGGGCCTATATATGGACTGAGGCATCCTTCTATAATTTTCTTACATCCAGTCAATCTCAAGTGCCATATGAAAGTTGGGAGAAAGTATTATTACCCTGGGAGCCCATGATTCCTATTGATGAAAATTATATTGGGAATGGAAATGAAGCATTGGATATTATATTGGATCATTCATTACATGCATTGACGACATTAGTACCACATTCTGTTGGAAGTTCAATATTTTTGGAGAAGAAAACGAAGAAAATCGAAAGAGAACTTCAGAGTATTATGAATGCAATAAGAAAACTTCACTACCTTCTTGATCACTTAGATTGAAGTATGAAGGAAAACTTTGATCATACTATAACAATCGAAGCAGGTTTGGTGCAGTTGTTCGAGAAAAAAGGATGGGTCGATGAAAATTTGACTGATAAATTCCAGTACCGACCCTTCTACAATTTGTACGTCCATTACCAGTTCATGGGAGATATTAGAGGAGAAGAAAGTACTGAAGATGAAGCAGAATAACTAAAGAAGTTGAACTCTCTACTATTTTAAAGTAATTATGTTTTTAATGTGATTTTTTTGGATTTACTTTGCTTTAGAACTCTTTTAACTTTAATTGTGTGTATAGTTTTAGGTCAGCATTCTAGTGTTGTGGCTTGATTTTGAAGCTAAACTATAACTTAGTTTGTTTTATGTATGTGTGCGTGTGATTATAAAAGTTAGTTTTGTGTTGTTTGTGAAAATGCTTATTTGTGAATTTGGATTTTCAGATATAAAAGTTAGTTTTGTGTTGATGGTGAATTATTTTAAGATGAATATTAGTGTTTAGAAAGACTAATTAGACTTTGGAGTGAATTGAAAGAAATTTAAAATTGCAAAAATTAAAAATATGAGATTTTTAGCACTGGCGCTGAGAGCACCCTCGATCCAAAAGTACCCAGACACCTTAAAATTCCAATATTCTCAGCGCCCTCGATCCAAAAGTACCCAGACACCTTAAAATTCCAATATTTGCACAGTAAAACACCGTTTTTACCACTTTGGTTACGTTCAACATTTGGTTTGTGCACTTAGGGCTCACTAGTACTTGGATTTAAAGTAATTTGAAGGCGAAAGGAGTTCAGATTTAATCTTCTCTCGGTAAGAGCTACAGTTTGAACTCAAAATTTTTTATTTTCATCAAGGATTTATCTTACATTACCGAGATATGAAATTTTGAAATCATTGGGAAGATTTTTAGAAAATCCTTTGATGATGAACTCTTACTTAGTAGATTTAAGTTTAGAACGTTCCACATTGCGATTTTCAGAACTTTGGGAATTTATTTGGATTTTCAAAATTTTTCTTAGATTACCATGACACCGAGAATGAGCAAAGGAAAGAGCAAAGTGGATTTTGATGATCAAAAGTTTGTCAACTACAAGGCTAACAATTGTTTCAATTGTCTTCTTGCAACTAAGAGAGTAATTCCAAATCGACCATTTAAAAATCCGAGTGGAGAAGTCGAAAGATTAATCGTTGCTTGGGAGTGGGAGAATTTTTTTTACTTTACTGTCGAGGCTATTATTGGTATAGTGATGGAATTCTATGTCAACTTTAAGGAAACTTCTGAGGAATACTTTTTTGTTCGAGGAAACATGATAGAATTTACGCCAAGAAGAGTTAATGAATTTTATCGGTTAGGGTAGTAAATAATTGTCGTTACAAATCATTTTCTGCTACAAATGAGGCCTTGGATGAAGTTATTTCTTTTCTTACTGATGGAAGAGGAGCTTGGAAGGTGAAGAATAATGTTAAGTTAAACTTTCCTCTTTCTATGTTAAATGTAGTATCTAAGGCCTAACACTATTTTATATTTACTAGAATGATACCAATAAATAAACATAGCGAGGTTACAAAAGATGAAGCCTTCTTGAACTTTTATATCCAGCAGATGAGAAGGATAGATGTAGGCTCTATTGTTTATAGAAACACTCGTTCTATTGCTTTGGGTGAGACTACTGGTGGATTAGCACACCCTGCTCTGATCTTCACACTATGTGAATAGGCAAGAGTTGATTTTTGAATGAAAGAGGAGAGGATTGAACCTCTAAAATCTATTGGGCCTATAAATATTAAAACTTATGAATCTCATGTTGGATGGAGATCTGGAAGTAGGAGTAAGGATATTCCTTTTACTTCTAGTATCCCTACTCTACAAGTACTCATGGAGCAACTAATGATCCAACAGGGAGATATCTTGAGGATGGAAGATAGAACGAAAAATATGGAGGCCATAAATGCTCATAATGATGATTTGATAAGGCAGGAGTTTGAGTATGATGCTACTTATGACGATGCGATGATTAGATACATGAGGGGTGACCACTCAGTTCAGTTTCCTAGTCACCCTGTCTTTACCCAATATTAGCAGCAAAACTTTGATGTGGAAGAAGAAGAAGATGATGATGACTGGTGATGTCTTAGTTTGATCTTTTGTTTAGTTTATAGTTGGTTGTATTTTACTGTTGTTATTGTTTATTTTTAGAGTGTGAAACTTTGCTCTATTTTAGATGTTATGTTGTACTGTGAACAATAGGATTGTAAAACTATTTTTACATTGGAAATCATTTTAGTACTGTTGTTAGTTTTTAGTACTTTGTTGAATGTATTTGTAGTAAATTCTTTCTCAGCAAATTTTTATATGTATTATGTTCTATTTAAGGTCTTAAGTCTTGCAGTTTTTCATATTAGCACCTGCAATATTTCAGAGTTAAGTTTCAATATCAGAACCTTCAACAGGTAAGTCTTTTCTTTATATATTAAATATTTTCTTTCACCCAATATTTTCTTAAGTTTTTCATGCAAAATCATTTAAAAATTTAGGTTTGGGGTGAAATCAAAATTCCTTTTTAAAGAAAGAAACTAAATTGTATTCGTCCTCAACTAGCTATATTTGTAAAATTTTTAAATTTAATATGACCTTTGGTATTACATAGTGATTTTAGGTAACTATATTTGTGTTTCTAAACATATAGTAAACTTAAGTAAAAAAATTTCAATAATAAAGGTTAATTTTAGAGATTAAGATATTTAGTTTTAGAGGGTAAGACTATTTTTTTCTATTGTAAGTAAGGGAATTTGTAATTTTGAAATATTAAAAATCTTAGAGATTCATGTTACAAGAAAAAAAATAAAACTTTATGAAAAATCATTAAAACTAATACAAATTCATAAAGTGAAGGAATGTGAAAAGTTTTTAACTTTAAGAAGAGGATAATGAAGTTTAAAATCATTAAAGGCTATCCAGATATAGTAATCCTCACATAAAAAAAAGAATAGAAGAAAAAAAAAGCAAAAAGTATTGAAAATGATACTGAAAGAAAGAAAAGAAAAGAAAAGAAAAAAAAGAAGAAGAAAAAGTAGAAAAAGATGTGAGGAGAAGCTTGAGGAGATGCCTAATGAAAAATTGTTTTCACTTGAATCAACTTAAAGCAGAAGGCTTGGCTACATTCTCTAAACTTATAGTTAAGTATTAGCATATTTACTAATAAAGTTTCATGAAGTACTTTTTCATATGGATATTCTAAGTGGCTTTAATATGACAATTTGCAATTTTCCTTGAAAAGAATAGAGAATTAAAAATCTTAGACTTTATTGCTAGATATTCTTATCCCTTTAGTATTAACGAGAGTTATTTTAAATTTTTCTTAAGCTATGCTATTGTGTTTAGTGGATTACTTTGTATTTAGTGGATTAAAATATGGAAATCTAGAAGTTAAAATACACTTTTGGAAGGGGTTTTTTTCCATGAGTCATATTTTATGTAGTAAAGGAGTTACTTGAGGATAAATAACATTTAAGTCTGGGGGATTTTGATACACAAAAAAAATATGCATATTTATACCTATATTTTATACTCATTTGTGGTGATATTGCGCTTTAAAGAAATGTATTTTTCATGTATTATTACAGGTTGTTGATTTTGTAGGACTTGAAGCAAAAAGGATGGAATTTGGAGTCAAAATGACATTTTTGAAGAAATACTCAGCGCCGACAGCGCTGAAGACGCTATTTGACAGAGAACACAAAATTAATTCATGGGCCACTGGCATCGACGATGCAAATATCCGTTCAAGGCCAGTTTCTAGAAGATTCAATAAATTTGGATGCTTTTTGAAGTGTTTTTTGGGTGCACCTATTGGAAAACCGACATTAGGCTCTATTTAGGGCAAAAATTGATCAGAAAAGTCCCTCTTCCACTCCCCCCAACCTCTAAAAGTCCATTAGTCATTTATTTCTTCAGAATTTTGAGTTTTTGTGGTGAGTTTAAGTGTGAATTCTTTTCTAAGAGTTGTTAGAGAGGGAGAGAAGTGAGAGATTTCTTCTTCCTACATCTTTCAAGAGAGAATCAAGAGTATTATAAAGAGAGAAAGAGTCCAAGAGAGGCTACAAGGGATTTGCTTTGAGAAAGAGTTTCAGATAAGTTTTATTTTTTATTATTGTTGTATGAACATTCTTATATATATAAAATTTGTGTTTTGTTATATCTCTCTCATGAATTCTAAGTACTTTCCTTTATTTTTCTCCCTACTCTGAGATATGGTGAAATGAAGAGATAATTTGAATGTGCCAATTTTAAAATATAAAATAAATTGTGTTGGTTTTTCAACTCCGTTCTTAAATTACTTTCTGATCTGGTCAATTGAAATATTAAAATATGTTATGAAACATATGATCCGGGATATGGAGTATGAGTTCTAAATAGAGTGAGAATCACATTTAATTATATGGAGGAGTATTTCGTTCTTGGAATTAAGTGCGAATAAATAAGGAAATATACATTGTTGGGCGTAGAATTAGAGATTTTTGGGTGACAGACTAAAATCCCCAATTTGATCTTATGTTTAAGAACTAAAGCGAGGGTTAGCCTTCAAGGGAAGGGAAGTGAGAGCTCTAAAGTGAGAGTTAGTGTTCTCCCAGCCTAACCATGGATTTAGGGATTAAGCCTGAGATTAGCTAATGATTCTCTATAACACTGAATCAAGATAGAGAATTAATAGAGAATTAAAATTACTCTTAGAGAATTAAAATTACTCTTATTTGGCACAATACATATTTAAACCATTTATCTCATCTCCCTTTACCAACAACTTATTATAGTGGGAAAGATGTTTTTTCATATTAGATAACTTCATCACATAAACATAGTTTGGTAGTTACTGTTTAAGCTTTGCATTTTAGCTTTGCGAGTAATTAATACTTTAGTTCTGATAGTACATCAAAAATTTTAAATTTAGTGATAATAATTTTATTTTATTGTTGTGAATTTCCTAGTTAATTTATCACTTCAAATGTAAACCTTCCTCGTGGGATCGATGTTTGGGCTTAAACAGAAAGTCCTATATTACTTGATAATGATACGTATACTTGCGTAGAATTCCTACATAAATTGCTTAAATTTATTATTCATAAAATAATGCATCAACTTTCTTTTTGACACCATTGAAAATTTTTGACACCATTGAAAAGCGGAGTCAACTTTATATATTTTGCACAACTATATCATCAGGATTAGGACTCTCAATGAGGATCAGAAGGCAAGTTTCTAGAGATAACCATCAAGGACACCGACAGTCGCAATGAAGGTTTGATTCAATTTTAAACAAAAGATTTTAACTTTAGTTGGAAATAATTTGATTTTGATTTAAAGAAAACTTTGAGAATTAAAGATGTACAAAAAGACCGAGTCGAGATTGAAAGCATAAGGATTCACATTCAGCTCAAAAAGACCGATCAAGGAAAGGAGGTTCTACATTAGGAATGAAAGCTTGAGAACTCACATCCAACTGAAAGGGAAGACGAGAACAAGATGCCTTAACCCATTTGAGGGGGCCTCACAGCTATCTCAAGAGATAAGAATTTGAATTTAGGTACTGACCCCAAGAATCTCAATCGGAAGCTTTAACCCATTTATAGTAGTCTCAAACCTATCTGAAAATTTCGGGACAAATGTCCTTTCACATATACTTAGATAGGTTTGAGACTCCCTTAATAATAAACTTTGTTAAATGATTTCAAACATGCAATACAACTGATAATATTCTTAAAATCTCCAAAACAGTATGTCGAGTACATCTATGTAGAAATTGCAATATCATACATCATGTCTTTCCTACTTTGATGAAGTGCAAAATGTAACATGTGTTTGTCCGCTAGGGTAAGCTCGTGATTAAACTAACCTTCTACGCCATGCTTTGGGACAAATGTCCTTTCACGTATACTTAGAGGTACAACTATTTCACAGCTCGTACGAACATAACTCATCTATCTTTGGGTCTGGCTTAAATCCATGTGGTATCTTACTGTCATCCATTCTTTGCAATGTAATTGAGACTCTGCTACTCAGTACTTCAAGAAATGTAGTGTTTTGCCATGTCTTTTCCATTTCCTTTTAGAATCAACACTGATCCAACCATTAGTGGAATTGCAACTGAGCCTTTGAACTCTCTAGGTCCAACAATATCTATCTCTTTTCTGAATAGGATGTTGCTCTTGCTCATGAACGAAACTATACAGAATGGTCTGACAAAATCGTGTTGATCAATGTGAGGAGGTATGCCATCCCCTTCTTCATAAATGTTGATGATGCAGCTATTTAGGATGCAATCTGCTGCCAGTATACTCCATCTTAACATCCTCTTAATCATGCACTTTATTGCGGATGTCAGGAGATCCACCTCATTGTATCTCAGAATGCTCGGGGGGGTTTCCCTTGCTTGTCCTTGACAAAGTTGTAACAACAGCCACACTAGATGGTGATCCTGCTTTTCTCGCGCATCCATTTTTGTGGTTTTTAATTTGTCTTCTTCATTAATAAACTAGCTACCCCTTTGTCCCCTAAATTAATAATGTAATCAAGAATCTTTCTTTCATTGCATTCCAATAATAATCCAGTGCGTAGTTCTAATCCTTCTACGATATTAACAAATTTTCCTCGAATTGCTTCATAATTCTCAAACTTTTTGCTTCCGAACCCTGCTAATTCTTTCTCACTTTTTTGTAGGAATCCTTTGCGGACATCAGAATCGCTCCTCTATCTCATCCTCTAGAGGAATCCATGATGGTGGCGGCTCTGCGAACTGTGGTCTACATGGCTTGAACTTGGGTGGTCTGCACTTCTGAACCTCATGTTGGTGGCTACGTATTCTTCAAGCATCCCATACCTCATGCTGACAGTGTTCTCCTTGGAATTTTTGCATTACACATGGGGCATCCCACACAAATCCCATCTGGGATCCATGAAGATGTAGGCTTTGTAAATGTCTCTAGCTCATCCGATGTAATCGACAGACTAGTAAAAGTCTATTTCAAGTTTGGATTTTAGATTTTTTCTTCATGAATCGAAGCAACATCACAACTGCCTCCTTGGCACATCTCTTTTTGAGTGCTTTCTATGGTTGGCATTCCACCGCGTCCTCCTCAGTGGTGCATTAGGAATTCTTTTTGCAGAAGCACCGAATAAGTCTCTTGTTGGCATTATAATCACTGCAAGTGATCGACCCTTTCCATCAGATCCTACACACCCGAAAACATTTTTTACTTCTTTCTTTTCTTTATAGAATCCTCTCCGGCACTGATCTCAACAGTGGTTGTTGCTCTTCTACTTCTTAGAAACTAAATATACTCATCAGGGGGCCTTCGTAATCTACATTGACTTGACTGTCGTCCAGAGTCAAAATTCACAACGCCGCCTGTGCTGCCTTCTCTTTGTCAAGTGCGAGATTTAATAGACTTTAAAGGAGAATATCAGCTTCTGACCTGACATTTTCCTACAAAAGATAGGAAAACATCAACACACTGAAATTCAAAATGAACAAGAACAATAAAAAATTATCATTAAATGGATTTTAGGATCATACAGGTGCAAGTATTTTATTTAACTTATTTTAACAAAATCAAAGATTAAAGGGGAATTTAAAAGGGAAAATTAAAATTTTATTTTATTAAAATTAGTCTTAATATAAAATTATGGACCCAATCACAGATGCTGGTCAAATAGTCATCCTCAGAACAAGTATCACTTTCAAAACTTCATCCGGGAGGACATTAAGTTATATAATATTTCTTTAAATATCACCCATTGTTAGGTAGCATGGGCCTTTTGCCATGGAAATCCATTAACTAGTAGGACCCTCCTAAATAGACCTTCTCTATGACAAATGGTCCCTCCCAAGTTGGTTCAAAATTTTCACCTATTCTGTGGTGTACAAGGACAGGTCTCCTGAGGACGAGTACGAGTTCACCAATAATGAACGTTCTTGGGTGAACCAATTTATCATGAGCCCAATTCATCTTTGCTTGATAGAGTTTTATATTATGTTATGCTTTTAATGTTTTCCTTCAAGACATTCTAATTCTGTAAGTTGGAGCTTCAACTGTAATCTAATTATTGATGGTGACTCTGAGAGATGGTAGCTGAACTTCTAATGGGAGTACGACATCAGACCCATTCAATAGCGCATACGGTGTATACTGAGTAAGAGTTTTGAACCTTGTCTGATAAACCCACAAAGCCTCTAACAACTACTCGTGCCATCCCTTCTTATTTTCATCCAATGTTTTCTTTAAAATTTGCACGAGTGACTTATTGAAGGCCTCAGCTAGGCTGTTTGCCCTGGGATAACAAATCGTAGAGTACCTCCAATCTATCTCTTGTCATTTAACAAAATTGTTGATCTTGATGCTCCTACCCCGTTGTCGGAAATAACTCTGTGCAGGATGCTGAAAAGGTAGACAATTTGACTTTTAAAAAATTGTAGAATGTGTTGCGCTGTAACTTCTCGTAACAACACTGCTTCTGCCTACTTGGAGAAGTAATCCATGGCTATGAGAATAAATATGTGTCCCTTAAAAAATGGAGAGTCTATCAGACCCACTATATCCATGCCCCAACACTCGAATGGCCATGTGGTGATGGTCGGGTGTAGCACATTTGGAGGTTGGTGCAAGACCACTCCATGCACTTATCACAGGTGACACTTTGTGGTTATATCCATTCAATCTATCAACATTGTTGGCTAACAATATCCGAGTCTCTTAATTTTAACATTCATCTTCGACCCTGACTGGTGCGCTCCACACTATCCAGTGTACCCTTCCTTGATGATATCCTATGATTCTCCTCTGCTTGAACATCATAACCACATCTGATCTAACGAATTTCTATAAAGGACATTACCTACCAAAGCATACAACATAACACTTTGATACAACAAAATAATATGTTATTTTAAGTATATATTTTTTGCTTATCTTTTGTGATATTACATTTTAAATAAGGGTATTTTCATGTTTTTTGTTGCAGTTATATCAATTTTAGACATTTGAAGCAAAAGTAGCAAAAAGGATGAAATCTAGAGCAAAAATAGCAATTTTTTGGATTTTGGCGCTTGAAGCTCCATTTAACAGAGAACTGGCGCCAGAAGTGCTAGATTTGGCGCCTGAAGCGCTAAAACCCAAAACAGTGCAGTCTTAGCAAGTTAGCGCTTGAAGCGTCAGAACTAGTGCCAGAAGCGCCAGAGATTAATTTTTGCATATTAAGGTAGTTCAGAACAAATTTTGCATGAATTTCAAAAGGGACACTTGTTCTAAACACCCCATGGAGTGATGGAGTGGATTCAATGCATCTAGACACTTTGGAAGGTTCTTCTATGAAGGGATATGTCTCTTGAATCAATACTATAGTGCATAAAGATTATATCATTCTGGTGTTCCAAATATCTTTCAATCAACACATTCCATAATCCAGATGGAGGCTCAGTAGAAGTGGAAGTTGAAGGTCCAGAAGTAGAAGCATGAAAATGCACCTTTAACTCTATCTCTATGTCGTCCATATACATCAACATTGGCCTTCCCAATTGGCTTAGGTGGCTTCAACTGCTCTTCACAATGTTCAAACTTAACTCCAGAGTCTTTGTAAGTATTAAACATCAAAGATGGAAATCCAAGACCTTAATTCATACTAGCTTTCATAGAATAACTAATAACATCATAAATAAGAGCGCCTACATCTATAGGTTTCATCTCTTGAATGCAGTAATTTAAAATAGCTCTTTATCTAGTCACTTCACTTAAATTATTTGAAAGAAGAGGTGAGCAGAAATAACATAATGTCATGCCCTTCAAGTGGCATTGAGCTTGGAAGAAGAAAAAATTACCTTACGATCATTTCAAATCTTCTAGGCTCCAGGACCATCGGTCAAATAAGCCACGAGCTAATCCAACTCTACCTCAGATGGTATGAACTCTGAATAGAAATAGTCAATCTCAAGTGGCAGACCATATATCACATTAATTCTCTCAGCGGTAAACTTTACTCCTCTGCCTTGAACAAACACTTCGTCATCATCTGCTTCAGTTAAACTTGCATATAATTCTTGAAC
Organism: Phalaenopsis equestris; assembly: GCF_001263595.1. Lineage (NCBI taxonomy): Eukaryota > Viridiplantae > Streptophyta > Magnoliopsida > Asparagales > Orchidaceae > Phalaenopsis > Phalaenopsis equestris. Next base: position 472,187 of record NW_018164935.1, read on the forward strand.
CACAGTGATGACGACAACAATATTAAAGTAAGAGAAACTCTCCCTTGGATGTGTCACAATAACATTCTCTATAGCTCAACCAGGTTTATAAAAACTTTACTCTGCAATAAACTTTCTCAAAGAAGCAAATTTGTTGTAATGAATTTGCACATATACACTGATAAATTTGGCACCTTCATATGATTCTTTTACTCTTCCCATCTTTGTATTAAGAATCATATAAAATAAATTTGAAGAAAATTTTCAATAAATTTCAAAATTAAGAAAATAGGTTTCTACAAGCTTTTTCAAGCTAACAAAGCTTAGATCCATGATTTTTTCACCACTAAATCTAATATTTTTGTATATTTTTGGTCTCTACTCAATGTATGAAAAATCCATGTGAAATCACAAAATAACAATGCCAAAATGTAGATCTAATCTTGAGAAGATGAAATCCGATGTTTTTAAGCCAAGAAATTTTAAGATATAATAGAACTAGTTTTCACAAAAAATAAGAAAAAGGCATTTAAGCATCAACAATGGCGTGGGTTCAGCTTAAATCGCGAAAAATTTGATTTTCAGTTGGTTCAGGTGAACTGAAAACTAGGCGCCATACCCAAATTTTTTCTTTCCTTGGGTTTTAAGTGTAACACAACAAGTCTAAGCCTTTTAAACCAAAATTTTTCAATAATTTAACATCACACTACATGTTTATTAAGTCCCCGACATCTTCAATCTTTTAATTTTTAATTTAAAATTAATTCCAACATTCTAACACATGGGCTACACAAACCTAACTTTCATTAAACTATCAAACAACAATAAAATATCACACAAATGCAATTAAACCAATCAACACAAGCTATCTAACACACAATCAACAACAAATTAAAGTAGCACACATAACACATCCTTTACTAAATTAAACTCAAACTCGAAACACAAACACTAGAATTTGATTATAAAGATCAATTATTGTTGATCTCATTATCATCAGCCCTCTCACATGCCAAATATATACGATCAAACGTGTAGAAGATAGGGGCACGAGGAAATTTCATAGCCATATTTTCATTAATCCATTTGTTCTTGCTATACATCAGTACCTTGGAATCTTGATAACTAGCCAATTGATCAGATTGAAGTTTCATTTGCCACTCCAAATGCTCATACTAGTGGTGCATTTCATGCAACTTGTTTCATAGATTGGAAAGCTCCTCTTCAATCTTCCCCAACTTGCTCATCACCTTCTACACAAACTTATTTCCAACTCCATTGTCGGCGTTATTTCAGGTTGGTTTGTGGGGAGTTGCCCGTAAGAAGCTGTCAGTTGCCGGAATCGAAATTTCGTCGCCCGCTTCGGAAGGACGTTGAAGTATGAAATCAAACTGACCCCATATTTTTCATAGTTTAAATGAAAGAGCATTATACCTCAAATCCTGTATCTATCCCGAAGGATAAACACAAGACTTGAGGATGAGGCTTGATCAAATAAACTAAGGAAAGTATGACATCCATTTGGTCTGCGAAACCTTTATATTTGCCGACAAGTTCCCCTATTTAATATAAAGGATTAAATAGGGTTTATATTAAGCTGGGTTCGGACATGCTTCATATAAGGGCAAGCCCCTATAGTTAATTACATCTTAAATGACCAAAGTCACTTAAGAAGACTCTCGATAAAAGTCAAGAAAGATTATCTTCAAGGAATTTCAAATGGTAGGACTCTTTCACAAAATCAGATGTAGAGGTGTGAAAGGGGATTGGTTCAAATTTGGAACATTTTATTGTAGAATCCAAAGGAAGAAGGACTAGGGGATGTCATGGATCCAGAGGAGAACCTCGGTGACTTCCCAAGCTATCCTAATGTTTGGCTCCAGTATTGAGGAGAAATATCTAGGTGTTTTATCATGCCAATTTTATTAATTAGGGCTTACATTCGTGTGAAATGATCACACAAATAACCTGGAAGATATGAGGATTTAGGTCATGAAAAACGACAACCTCGGAATCCTAAGACGAGTTAGGGCTTATATTGTATAGCAGGGCTATGAAAGATAAGGTGAGGATTTACGTTGCATAAGCAAGCAAACTCGAAGTCCTATGGCTTTGTTGTTTTAAGTCTAAGGAAGGAAGAAAATGGTTTAGCTGGGGAAGACAGGTTTTGCTGTTGAAGATCGTCGTGCTGCCCACCATGCAAGCTTTAAACTCCTCGCCGCGACGAGTTTGAGTTATCTAGTGTGTCAAGTTACAATATCAAATTAGGTGGCCATATGGTTGAAGTTCTTTAAATTTTATGAAGATTAGAGCGACGTCGGTTGAGATCCTACGGTTCCCTCATTCCGGCACCACTATTTTCTATTGGATTCACGTAGTCCAAATGAACTTATTAAACTCAACTTAATGAGTTCCATAATTTCATTTAGATTGTAGGAAGCCTCGTTAGCAACCAGTAGGTTACCTCTCCGAGGGATTCGCGATCATCCGATAGAGATGTCTTAATTTAGTTGAAATTGTGGTTTTATGTGATGTTTGTGATTAAATTTTGAGTTATTTTATATTTTGAATGTTGTGGTGGTGAATTTTATCTTGGCTGATTTTAATTTTGGTTTTGGTTATGGTTATGGTTAACGTGCAAGTTCCTGTAGGTAAAAGCAAGCATGAAACATGTAAGGAAAAGGCAGAAGAAAGACGGTACTATAAACT
>NW_018164935.1:476354-477287 GCF_001263595.1 Phalaenopsis equestris
TTTATATTTTGATTTTTAAAAATTATTTAAGTGTTAAAAGTGGTATTTATCTTTAAAAATCAACTTAAGGTGTCAAATGAACTCAAAATATTTTGAAATTTTTATGATGAGTTCTCTGGATCATAAGTCACAGTGGAGATCAAAAATCAAGTCATTTAAATTTTTAAATTTTTCAAAATTAATTATCTTAATTATTTAGTATTTGTAAAATTTAAGGACATTTTAATTGACTTAACCCATGAAATTATTTCCAGTGGTTTTTCTAGTCATGGTGGACCTTCAAAAATTTTCTTAGGATTTTATAACCAATATACTAAGTTCCATGATTATTTTAAATAAATAATTTGAAATATCTTGAAAAATCTGGGTCTCTGTATTGGAAGCTCCTCTGACTTTGGAAAAATCAGAGAATACCTCCTGTGGCAGAGGCTACAACATGCTAAAATTCCAAGTTAAGGTGATGTGTCAATATGCATGGAGAATCAAAGTCATTATGCATGGAGAATCAAATGCAAATGATTCAAAATAGTGTTTAATTAATTAAAAATAAAATATGCATAAGATGGTCTTGAAATTTATTCCACATTGTTCTCCTTTATTCACTGAGCAAGTGGGTATTTTTATTTTATTTTTGTAATTTTTCTACACAAAGTTATAAATTTTCTAAGTTAAGGGTATTTAAATAAATAGGAAAAGCCCTATTTAACTATTTAAACAGTGCTTGCTGATTAGATCCTAGACAGCTCTGAAGGCATGCATGACGTGCTCTGGTTGGACACCGCCATCCACGTAGCTGTTGACTCAGCCTGCGGTTTATGTCCCAAAGCGCCGTCCGACTCGATCTCCCCAGTCCATTTGATACACGCTTGATCAAACGGCTCCCCGTCATCGTCCCCGATAGAATGATCCCGTGACCGGCCACACTAAAACCCT
>NW_018164935.1:477431-477850 GCF_001263595.1 Phalaenopsis equestris
TTGGTGTAAGGCCTAGGTATGAATTCGACCAAGCTCGATTTCAGGTGTTGGTCTAGAGCTATGGTAGAGGCTCTCTGGAAGGGGGATTTGATGGGGCTTTGGTTTCTTTCACTCTTGTGAAGGTGTGGGCACAAGTAATTGAAGTTTGGTGGAGTGTGGAGGTGTATGGGACTCTGTCTTGGTTTCCGGCAAGGTTTCAAGTTCAAAATTGAGCTCTGGCAATGGGAATGGGTGAGGGAAAATTGTTGGAATGCACTGAGGGGATCTTAGGGAAGCTCTATGTGAAGTTTGGAGAGACCTCTCTAAGAAAATTTCAGCACACCCCCCATGGCCGTGGGAGGTGAGTTCTTATAAAAATGGCCATGGGGTGGCTCTCGGGGCATAAGTTTGGGTGCATTGTGGTGCTTAGGTGGAGGGCA
>NW_018164935.1:479121-483725 GCF_001263595.1 Phalaenopsis equestris
TAGGTTTAGGGGACCATCTACATGAGTATCCCAAAAGATCAAGGGATCTAGCGTAGAAAATTGAGTTTAGGGTAGTGAGTGATTGTGAGTGTATATAAGTGTAGTGAGTGCCTTAGCTCCAGACCAACACCCAAGGTCAACCCTAAAGTCTAGCAATCCTAAGGGTGACTCATCTTGACTTTCCCCCACAGTGACCCCACCTACTAAGTATTTAGAGGTTGAGAGCAACATGTGGAACTTCAAGCTCAGTAGAGAAGAGTTTGGAATTTATAGTTGTGAGGGTTTCATGTCTAGTTTTCTAGGAATAGTCAATAAGAAAATCCTATGGCTAGACCTCAGGCTACTACAGAGGAAAAACTAAACCTCAACAAAAAATGAGCTCAACATCCATTCTCTCTATTCTTCATGGAAGCAAGTAAGATTTCCAAACCTTTCTATACTCTCTTCTTTGGTCAAAATTTTGAAGAAACGAAGATTAGGGATGAAGCCTAGGCAGTTTTATAGAGAAGACATGGAGAAAAACTGCTTTGGGGTGGTTTTCCTACGTACAAAAAATGTGGCGCTAATACACCTAAAATATATAGTGTTTTAGACACATTTTTTTACCCATTTTTAAGATATTACGCTTTAATAGATAATATTTATGTGTTTTTCTTTCAGGTATAAGTAAAAAAATGAAAAATGCTAAAAAAAGGAGTGAAAATTGATCAAATTTGGAGCAAAAATGCAAAAATGGTGCAAATAAACTGAGGCGCTACTAGCGCTTACGCGCCAATTATTCAGAGCGGTGAAATAGAGAATACCACGCCTAAGCGCCAGAGGCCCCGCGTTTAAGTACTAGTGACAATTACCTGATGGGTTAATTAATTTTAACAAATTTCAAAAGGACATTTTAGACACCTATTAGCTAAAATGGGCGGTTATAACCACAAAAGATGAAAATATAAATAAAGGACTTGTGAAAGGAGGCATCCCTTGGTAAATACATTGAATCGAGACACATTTGAAGAGATAACAGAGCAACTCTTGGAAAATTATAAAAGAAAGAAGTTGAGACTTTTAGAGGAGTCCTGAAAAAGAGTCCTGAAGTATTCTAAAAAGTTCTTGAAGAAGTTCGTGGAGAAGCTTTTGGAGAAAATTTCAGGCACCACAAATTTATTTTTCCTTTTTTTAATTTTTTTTTAGAGTTAAGAGTGTTGTAAGAGAGAAGAGATTCAAAAGAACTTCAAGATTTTGGTGGAGGATTTGAGATAAGTTTGTTAGCTTTGTTTTAAATTACTTTTGGTTTTAATCAAGACTTCTTGTTGGTTTGACAATGATTTATACTTTTAAACTAAAGTGTGGTTTTATTTTCTCCATGGATTCTGAGTAGTTTTCTTTTTCTTTCTCCTTAAAATGACAAGTAATTAAAGTGTTGGATGGAAGTTGTGGAGAGTATTAATCTTTAATGTTGGAAGAAGTTGTGATGATTTAATTCCATGCACTTCATTTACTTCTTGATCTGGCCAATCTAGATGTTAAAATTTGTTGTGAAAACATGTATCAACAGGGCTGGTATTATCTCAGTTAATTATTGGAAAGAATCACATGAGATTGTATGAATGAGAATCTCGTTCATGTAATTGAGTGTAAATAAATAGGGAAATAATCTTTCAAAGTTGTAGAGTTAGAGGACTTGAAAGTGACAGGCTAAAGCCCCCAACTTCGTTTATTATTTTAGGTTTTAATATGAGATGTTAGCCCCTAGGTGGAGGGAAGTGAGGGAACTCTAGAGTGAGAGATAGTATCTTCCCTACCTAACCGGTCTTTAGAACTATTCAAAAATTAAATTAGCCAATGTTCTTTATAGCATCTCTAGTAAGGGTAAAGAATATTATTGCTTTTATTTGGCATAATACAATTTGAATACTTCCACAACATAATTTCTATACTTATTACTGATTCATGATAAGGAGAGAACTGATTCATGATAAGGAGAAAGATATTTTATATTCAGTGCTTTTCTTTTACATAAATTCAAGTTATCTTTATTAAGTTCTTATGTCATTTTCAAACATTAAAAAAAAAGAGTTTAAATTTTATTCCTATGATAAAAGCTATAGTTTAAGTATTTGGTTTTTTTAATGTAGAAAGTTTGTTATTTTAATTATCGCATATTGTGAACAATCCTTGTAGGTTCGATTTGTGGGGCTTAATCAGAAAGTCCTATATTACTTGATAACGATATGTATACTTGTGTAGTATCCCAATATATATTAAGTTAAAAAGTTAAATTTTATTTTCTCTAGGATCAAGTTTTTGGTACTGTTGCAAAGTAAAAAAAGATAAGTGAAAAATATAATCAAATACATTGTTATACAGTTGCATATAAACAGCCAGGATCAAGTTTTTTGGCGTCGTCACTAGGGATTGATTGAAATTAAATTTCTACTTTAGAAAGACTTAATTAAAATTTAAGAGTTGTTGTAGGAATATCTTGTTATAGTATTTTATTTATAAAGTATCTTTTGTGTTTTACTTTATTGTTAGTGTATGTGTAGTTCAAATTTTAAAAAATCCAAAAAAATTAGAAAGAACTGTTAAGAAAATTAGTAAAAGCAAAAAAAAACTAAAAATTTTAAAAAATCCAAAAAAATTACAGAAATGGCAGATCAAGATAATCAAAATGCTAAAATTCATCAAGAATTTAGACCATTAAGAGATTATGCCAACCCTACGGTAGATGAACTTAATTGCAATATTCAAAAACTTACTGTGGTGGCTAATTATTTTAAGCTTAAAGATGTTATTATCCAAATGATATCAAATAATTAGTTTGAGGGATCACCAATTGAAGATCTTGAAGATCCAAATTTATGAAGATCCAAATTTACATCTTGCTAATTTTCTTGAATTGTGCACTACATTTATATACAATGGTGTATCAGATGATGCCATAAGACTTAGGTTATTTTTTTACCCACTAAGGGATAAAGCTAAGATGTGGTTGCATTCGTTATCACCTGGATCTATCAGAACTTAGGGTGATTTAGCACAAAAATTCCCTTCTAAATATTTTCCACCATCAAAAACTATGAAGCTTATAAATGATATTACATCTTTTAATGAGCTTTAGGGGGAATCTATTTATGAATCATGGGAATGATTTTCTTCTAAATATTTTCCACCATCAAAAACTATGAAGCTTATAAATGATATTACATCTTTTAATGAGCTTTAGGGGGAATCTATTTATGAATCATGGGAATGATTTTAAGATCTCATTAGAAAGTGTCCACACCATGCTATACCAGATTGGTTAATAATTTAAACTTTTTATAATGGATTAGATGGATCTCTTAGATCTATTATTGATGTCACTAATGTTGGTTCATTGATGTCAAAACCATTTCATGACGCTTATGATTTAATTGAATAAATGGCTAAATGGCTACCAATAAAATGGCTACCAATAATTTTAAATGGCCTTCTGAGAGGGTAAATCTTAAATAAGTAGACAATATTCATGAATTTGATGCATTTACTATGTTAGCAAATCAAGTTGCTACAATTTCAAGGAAGTTAGACCAATTTAGAATGAATTTTTCTCAACCAATTTCCATGATTGAAGAGAATTCATTAGGCCAAATGGTAGATTCTCAAGCATTATTAGAAACTTTGATTTTCATAAATAATAAGCAGAATAACCCATATCCAAATCATTATAACTCAAGTTGGAAGAACCATCCCAACTTTAACTGGAATAAAAACAACACTTCAGGTGGTAATAACCAGCAATGGGGGAACAACCAAGTGAACCCATTGGGAAACTGGAACAACCAATGGAATAATATTTATAGATCTATCTAAGCTCTAAGTTTTAACAGTAATCCACAATTTAAGGAGAAGAAGTTATCTATAAAAGAAGTTATGTTACAAATGGGAAATCAGTTACAAAGTAAAGGAGCTACAATTAGAAATATTAAGAATCAACTTGAACATATTGCAAATTCATTAAGTAATAGATCTCAAGGAACACTTCCTAGTAATACTGAAACAAATCCAAAAGACCAGGATAAAGAGCAAATAAAAGTCATTTAACTTAGAAGTGGAAGAGAGCTGGAAGGCATGGTTCAAAAATAAATTGAACTAGAGAGAGAAGAAATTAAGGAACAAAAAGAGGATGATCTGAAAGGTTATGAATAACCTATTTCTCCACTTAAAATTGATTTGGAAAGACCACCACCTCCATTTCCTCAAAGGCTTCATCAATAGAAGTTGGATAAGCAATTTTCAACATTTCTGTAAATTTTTAAGAAGCTTACAATTAGTGTTTCATTTGTTAGAGCCTTAGAACAAATGTCATGTTATGTAAAATTTATGAAGGATATTCTCAATAGGAAAAGGAGGTTTGAAGATAATGAGACTGTCACACTTAGTGAGGAGTGCAGTTCTATAATTCAGAAAAAGCTTCCTAAAAAGCTTAAAGATTCTGGTAGCTTTACTATTTCATGTGCAATAGAAGAGAAATTTTATGGGAAAGCTTTATGTGATTTAGGTGCAAGCAATAACCTTATTCCATTATCAATATTTAAGAGATTGGGATTAAGAGAAATAACCAGAGA
>NW_018164935.1:483747-514261 GCF_001263595.1 Phalaenopsis equestris
GAGAAATAACCCCTACTACTATAACTCTGCAGTTAGCAGATCGTTCGATAAAAGTTATAGAAGATGTCATAGAAGATGTCTTAGTGAATGTGGATAAATTTATCTTTCCAATTGATTTCATTGTGCTTGATATTGAAGAAGATAAAAAGATACCTATCATTTTAGGGAGACCTTTCCTAGCCAAAGGAAGAGAAATGATAGATGTGCAGAAGGTGGAATTAACAATGTGCGTCAATGATCAAACGGTTACTTTCAATATTTTAAGATCAATTAAATATCCTGCAAAAGGTATAAATGATGAATGTTATAGAATGGATGTTATAAGATATCTGAGTTAATGTCATTTTAAAAATAATTATGAAGAGAAATCTGAAGCAAAAGATTTGGAACACGAGCAAGAAGAATTATTAGATCAACTTGAAGATCTTTATAAGGAAGATTCAAACTATGTTTAAGAAAGTTTCAAAATTTTGGACACCATAGAAAAATATAAATCATTTTGTCCATCAATAGAAAAACTACCTGAACTTGAGTTGAAGTTACTTCTTGAATATTTGAAGTATGCTTTTTCAAGTGATTCCTCTACTTTACCAGTTCTAATTTCCTCAAAGTTATTGATGGAAGAAGAAGAAAGATAGATGAAAATTTTGAAAAATTTTAAGAAAGCCTTTGGATGGACAATAACTGATATTAAAGAAATCAGTCCTTCAATTTCTATGCATAGAATTCATATGGAAGAGAACTGCAAACCCAGGGCTGATCCTCAAAGAAGATTGAATCCTATTATGAAAGAAGTTGTTAAGAAAGAGATTTTAAAGTGGTTAAATACCAGAATTATCTACCCTATTTCAGATAGTGCATGGGTTAGTCTAATTCATTGTGTTCATATGAAAGGAGGAGTAAATGTGACTGTAAATGAACCTAATGAATTAATACCTACTAGACAAGTCACAGGGTGGCGAATATGCATTGATTATAGAAAATGAAATCTCTCCACAAGGAAAGATCATTTTCCACTACCCTTTCTAGATCAAATGCTGGATAGACTAGTTGGGCATAAATACTTTTGGTTTCTAGAGGGTTATACTAGTTATCACCAAATTCAAATAACTCCTGAAGATCAAGAGAAAGTAACGTTTACCAGTCCTTATGGTATATTTGCTTTTAGAAGAATGTCCTTTGGTTTATGTAATACCCCTGCTACATTTCAAAGATCTATGATATAAATTTTTAGTGATTTAATTGAAAAATGGGTTGAAGTCTTTATGGATGATTTTTTAGTGTTTTGAACTTCAATTGACACATGTTTAGAACATTTATCTAAAGTTCTCAACCGTTGTGAATAAACAAATTTAGTCCTTAATTAAGAAAATGTCAGTTTATGATAGCATGAGAAATTGTATGAAGACATCATATATCAGAAAATCGTATGCTTAACTCCATATTTAGTAAGGATTTAACTTATGTCTATTTTCTTTGGTTATATGTCCAATTCTTGAATCTTTAATCTCCACAACCTTATAGGAACAATCTTTTGTCAAAAAAACCCCATCCACACGGACTTAAGTTTTCTTGAAAATAATTTCAATCGTGTATTGTAAAACTTCTTGTCCAGAATCAAAATTCTTTCTTAAAATATTTTGACCATGCCAAATTTTCACTTTTTTGTTATAAATTCTAGCATTTTTAAAAGATTCATTCCTAATTTCCTCAAGCTCATATAATTGCAATAATTTTGTTTCTCTAGCATCCTTCAAATTATAATTAAATTATTTTATTACCCAATAACCTTTATGTTATAACTCAACTGGTAAATGACAAGCTTTTACAAATATAACCCTATATGGAGATACTCCAATAAGAGTTTTATAAGCAGACATATAAGCCCATAATGCAGAATCAAGTCTATCAGAGCAATCAGTTCTTTTAGGATTCATAGTTTTCTCCAAAAATATTTTGATTTCACTATTTGATACTTCTTCCAATCCACTAGTATGAGACTAATAAGTTGTGGAAATCATATGTTTAATTCCATATTTTCTAAGTAATGTGTCCATTCTAAAATTCCTAAAGTGACTTTCCCCAATCAGTATTGGTCACTCTTGGTATTCCAAATCTAGTAAAAATATTTTTATTTAGAAATTTTGAAACACTCAGAGCATCACAATGAGGCAAAGCTATCACTTAAACCCATTTAGACACATAATCCACAATCAATAAGATATATATCTTTCCTAAAGATGTTTCAAATGGTCCCATAAAATCCAAACTGCAAACATCAAAAATTTCAACTTCCAAAGTAAAATTTAGGGTCATTTGTTCTCTTTTTGAAATATTTCCTACTCTCTAACATCGATAACAAGTTTCACATAACTATTAACATCCTTAAACATTGTAGACCACTAATATAGAGTGTAAAATTTTGATTGCAGTCTTATCTATTCCAAAGTGTCCCCCAAATTCAGATTTATGACATTTTTGTATAATTTCTAGTATTTCATTAATTGGAAAATATTGTGGAATGACTGAATCACGACATTTCTTATATAAATATGTGTCATCCCAAAAAGTAAAACCTTTCATCATACATAAATTTTTTTTTGGTGGCTTGTTAATTTGTATGGTAGTATATTACTAAGTAGTTAATTATGTTTGCATATTACGGAATATGCCACTCAGCAACAGTGTAGAGTTGTTCATCAGGTAAATTCTTATTTATGTTATCATCATTGTTCTTTTCTTTTCTTTTTTCAAGTCTTGACAAATGATCAACAATTTGATTATCAGCTCCTTTCATATCCATTATCTTAAAATCAAATTCTTGCAAAATAAGGACCCATCTAATTAATCTTGGTTTTGCATCTTTTTTTGACATAAGATAGTTACTAGCGGAATGATCAGTATACACAATACATTTAGCTTCAAGTAAATATGACCTCAATCTATCAAAGCATATACTATTGCCAACATCTTTTTTTAGTTGTTGTGTACTTATTTTAAGCTTCATTAAGAATTTTGCTGGCATAATATATAACTTTAATAATCTTACCATACTTTTGTCCTAAAACAGCTCCAATAGCGTAATCACTTACATCACATATTAATTCAAATGATTTTTCCCAATCAGGTGAAATAATGATAGGTGCAGTAATTAACATTTCCTTTAATATATTGAAAGCCTTAAGACAATCATCACTAAATTCAAACTTAATATCTTTTTCTAAAAGATAGCAAAGAGGCTTAAAACCTCTTATGAAATCCAGCATGTCCTAGAAAACTTCTTACAATAGTTACTAAATTAGGAGGTTGTAATTTGGCAATAATTTAAATTGCTGGTTCATGCAGTTCCAAACCATTATTACCAATTTAATGTCCCAATACAATCCCTCATGTGACCATAAATTGTCATTTTCCCAATTGAGATCTAAGTTTGTTTCTTCACAGTGTTTTAGAACCTTTTCTAAATTATCTAAACATGAATCAAAAGAGGTTCCAAAACTGAGAAATCATCAGTAAACACTTCAATTCCTTTCTCAATTAAGTCACAAAAAATATACATCATGCACCTTTGAATAGTTGTAGTTGCATTATATAAACCAAAGGATATTCTTCTAAAAGAAAAAGTCCCATATGGACTTGTTAATATAGTCTTTCTTGATCCCTTAGAGCAATAAGTATTTGGTGGTAACCAGAATATCCATCCAAAAAGTAAAAGTATTCATGTCCTACTAGTCTATCCAACATTTAGTCCAAGAAAGGTAAAGGAAAGTGATCATTCCTATTGTTGGTATTTAATTTTCTATAATCAATACAAATTTACCATCCAGTGACTTATCTTGTTGGAATTACTTGTTCTTTTCATTTATGATTACAATCACTCCTCCTTTCATAGGAACACAATGAATAGGACTAACCCTGCAGTATCTGAATATGGTTAAATAATCCCAGCATCCAACCACTTTAAATTTTCTTTTTTTACCAATTCTTTCATCATAGGATTTAATCTCCTTTGAGGATCAGCCCTGGGTTTACAGTCATATTCTATTAAAACTCTATCCATATTGATGGAAGAACTAATTCTTTTAACATCTGCTAATGTCCAACCAAAAACTTTTTTATAATTTCTTAATGCTCCAATAATTTTTTTTCCTGATCTTTACTTTGCTCTGAGGATATTATAACAGGTAAACTAGATGAATTTTCTAAAAATGCTTACTTTAAATGCATAAGAACTTTCATCACAAGTTCAGGAGGTTTTTCTATTGAAGGGGTCAGAGATTTACTATATTCAGTAGTATCAAAATCTCAAAGTATTCCTAAACATAATTAGTATCCTCAACATTTATCTCTGATAATTTTTCTTGAAAATCACCTTCAGATTCACTATCCATTCCTACCTGATCTAATATCATTTCATTTTTTTCCTCATAAATGACTTCAAATTTTTCTTGATAATGTTTAGCAATCATATAATCCGTAATATCTATCCTATAACATTCTTCTTTAACAGATCATTGACTTTAGAACATTAAATGTTACTTCCTAGTCATTAACTCTCATTGTTTACTCTTCTTTTTACACATCAGTCATATTACGTCCAGTAGCAAGAAAAGGTCTCCCGAAAATAATTAGAATTTGATTATCTTTTTCCATGTCCAGCACGATGGTATCCACAGGGAAGATAAATATATTCACTTTAACAAGTACATTTTCTATAACCCGTTTAGGATAAGTAATAGATCGATCAACATAGGAGAAATCTTTCCTAAGTCTAATATTTGAAAAATGTATAAAGGCATGAGATTAATGCTAGCTACCAAATCACATATGGCTTTTCCATAAAATTTCTCTCCAATCACACAATGTATTATGAAGCTACTAGAATCTTTAAGGTTTCGAGGAAGATTCTTTTGAATTATTGCATTACATTTTTCACTCAGTGCAACAACATCATAAGCTTCAAACTTCCACTTCTTGTTTAAAATATATTTCATAAATTTGGCATAACTTTGCATTTGTTCCAAAACTTCTACAAAAGGAATATTAATTACAAGACTTCTAAATATCACAAAAAATTTTGAAAATTGTTGATCAAGCTTTTGTCTTCTCAGTCTTTGAGGAAAAGGAGGTGGTGGACTTTCTAAATCAATTTTATTTAGAGAGATAAATCGTTCTAGGTCCTTTGAAATAGTTTCTTTAGGTTCTTCAATCTCTCTCTCAACTTCAATCTCTTTTTGACTTCTAACTTTTAATTCCTTCCCACTCCTAAGTTGAACATCCTCAGTTTTCTCTCATTTCTTTCCTTTATCTTTAGGGTCTGCTTCAACATTAATAGAAAGTGTTTCCTAGGGTCTATTGCTAAGTCAATTAGCAATTTATCCCATTTGATTCTCAATATTTCTTATTGCAAAACTTTGACTTTGCATCTGATTACCCATTTGTAAGACTACTTCTTCAATAGATAACTTCTTTTCCTTAAATTGTTGGATATTAATGTCAAAAGGATAAGAAAGTCAATAGTTATAATTTCCCTAATTGTTCCAGTTTCCTGTTGGGTTCGGTTGATTGTTCCCTCGTTATTGATTTCCACCACTAGAATTGTTCAAGTTAAAACTAGGGTTGTTTTTCCAACTTGCGCTATAAAAGTTCAAATATGGGTTATTAGGTTTATTAGCAACCACATGTAACATTTCTAATGATTTAGAAACATTGGTTTGTCCTAATAAATTTTCTTCACTTGCATGATGTATTTTAGAAAAATTAAAAACATAATTATGTAACTTCTTAGATAACGAAGCTACTTGAGCGACTAAAATGGTAAAAGCATCATTATCATTAATACTAGCCACTCTTTTTAGATTTACACTTTTTGAGGGCCATTGAAAATTATTAGTGCCCATTTCTTCAATTAAAGCATGAGCTACATCAAATGATTTCACATTAAAGATCCTCCAGCAGCAGCATCAATTATAGATCTTAGGGATCTTATTAACCCATTATAAAATGTTTGAATAATTAAACAATCAAGTAAAATAATATGTGGACATTTTCTAAGGAGTTGCTTAAATTGTTCCCAAGCCTCATAAATTGAATCCCCTTCAAACTGAATAAATGAACTAATATCATTTCTAAGCTTAACAATTTTTTAAGGAGGAAAATATTTAGCTAGGAATTTTTGTGTCATTTCTCCACAAGTTTTAATAGATCTAAGTTTTAATAAGTTTTAACCACATCTTAGCTTTATCCCTTAAAGAAAAAGGAAGAAGTTTAAATCTAATCACATTGTTTGATACCCCATCATATTTGAATGTATCACAAAGTTCTAGAAAGCTTGCAAGATGTAAATTAGGATCCTCAATTGGTGTTCCCCCAAACAGATTATTTTGCACCATTTGTCTTGTTGCAGGTTTAAGTTCAAATGAATTAGCCACTACAGTAGGGATTTGAATACTTAAGTGAATTTCATCTGTCGTAGGGTTAGCATAATCCCTTAAAGGTCTTTATAAATTTTTATGTTCATTTTTAGTAGTAAATGTTTTAACGTTATTTTGTGATGTGTTTGTCATTTCTTGATTCTGAAACTGTTTTTGCTTTCAAATTCTTCTTATGGATATTTCTAATTCAGAATTGTAGGTTACTAAACCTTCAGATCTTAAACATCACATAGAAAAAGTAAAATTCAAAAAATAAAATACTAAAGTAGTCTAAATAAAATAAGTTTTTTATTTATTTTATGTTTTTTATTTGCAAAATTCTTTTTTTAATTTTTGAGTTCTTGTAATTTTTTGTAATTTTTGAATTTTCAAGTAAAAGCTACAATTTTTAGTAATAAAAAATAAAGTTTCAAAAATAATTCCTAATAAAGATTTTTATTTTAAATTTTTATATTTCCGTTGCTTCTCCGGCAATGGTGCCAAAAATTTGACCCGAAGAGCGATTACACAAGATATTTATGCTCCTTAATATGCCAAAAACTTGATTCAAATTAGATTTAGTGGCTAGTGAGAAAAAATGTAATATGATTAAAGAAATAGTTTTCTCATTAAGGGTACTACGCAATTATACATATCATTTCAAGTAATATAAAGCTTTCTTTGATACCCCCTATATCGATCCCACGATGAAGTCCAAAACAAGTACACAAAGAAAACTTTACTCAATATTGCAACAACTATATAAAGATGAAAATTAAGTTTACTAAATTCTACAATATGCAAATAAAAGTAAATGTAAAAAATTAGACAATATATAAAAGAGACTTTCTCCTTGTCACTAATTCATAATCAACGTAAGACTTCAAAATTTTTTAAGAAACTTAAATGTTGTATTGTGACAAATAGGAGCATACATATTTCCTTACTTTCTTTTGAATTGTGCAGAGAATATTTGCTAATCTAAATTTGGTGTCAGCATGTATAGTAAGGTTGGATAGGTTCTAGTCTCCCACTTCTAGATTACCCACTGTATCGACATACCAGCAATCCTTAGTTCCAATCTCTAGACCAAATTGATAAAAGAATCTAGCCTGTCACTCTAACATTAATTCTATGCCCATCAAATCTTTTTCTCCCTATCTATTCCCCCCCCCCCCTTTAGACGATCGCGACTGCTCTTTCCAAGGTAGATGTGATAGTTAAAACTCAAGAAATCTTATCCATTTTGGGTCTATAAGTTCCTTAAAAGGTTTTAACAATACGAGTGGACAATTTGTAAAATAAATGAAGGACCAATAAAAATATCATCACATTTTTTAGGAATAATAGAAGAAGTTCTAAATAAAATCAAATTCACTTACTTAATTTCTTCAAATTGCAAGGAGAAAGAAAAAAAAACTACTCATGAATTATAGGGATAACAAAAAAAAATATATTTATAAAACTTCAATCAAAAGTACAAAACTTAAGAAAAAAGATACAAATACTTATCTCGAATGTATTTTTCCCTCATTGTCTCTTCCTTTTTCTTCAAATCCATCTCTCATGAAGTCATTTTCTCCAAATCTCTCTTTCTCTTAGACTTTAGGGTTAGAATTTGAATTGTGGTGAAAATCCCTTATAAAACTCTTCTATATATAGGAAAAAATCCTTTCAAATAACTCCTAGACACATCCTAGATCTGCAATGACACATTTAAGTCAACCAATTTGAGGTTAAATCTTCTAGAAATCAAAATTCACACATGATTTTTATCATATGCACTTAAGCGCCAAGTATTGGCGCTTAAGCGTTAGTGCTTGATTTAGCACCAGGCAACTTAACGTCCAATATTCATTATAACATGTCTAAGTCATTTAATAAAGTCTTAAAATCATTACTAACACATAATAATCTTAAAATACTACCCCAATTTTTCTTAATCACACACAAAAAAAATTTTTCTTAATCACACCAATTTTTCTTAATCACACACAAAAAAGTTCAAAATAAAAGCACAATGATAACTATGGGTTGCTTCCCACAAAGCGCTTGGTTTTATGTCGTCAGTCCGATGTAACCATTGCTTATTATGGTTGACCCAACATCATATGGTAGTTTAATTTAAGTTGACCCCCCTATAAAAAAGGGTTTCAGTCTATGACCACTCACTTTAAATAATTTTTCAGATTTAGGATTTTTAATATCCACAGCTCCATATGGATAAACTTTTATCACAATAAATGACCTCATCCACCTGAACTACCTCATCCATCACAATAAATGACCTCATCCACCTGAACTTAAGTTTGCCTAGAAATAATCTAAACCTTGCATTATGTATCAAAACTTATTGCCTTGGCTAAAAATTTTTAATAAGAATCCTCCAATCATGCAACATTTTCATCTTTTCTTTGTAAATTTTAGCTCTCTCATAAGATTTATTCCTTATCTCTTCAAGCTCATTTAATTGCAACAACCTTTTCCCAGCAGCATCCTTTAAATTATAATTGAACTCCTTAATCGCTCAATATTCTTTATGATCAAGTTCAACCAGTAAATGACAAGCTTTCCCAATATTAGCCTATATAAGGACATTCCTATAGGAGTTTTGTATGCAGTTCTATAAGCTCATAAATCATAGTCAAGTTTGAGTGACCAATCCATTTTTATTGGATTCACAAATTTTTTTCATAATTTTTTTAATTTCATGAATGGATAATTCAACCAATCCACTTGTCAGAGGATGATAAGCAGTAGTATTTATATGGTTTATATGATATTTCCTTAATAACTTCTCCATTATGGCATTTTAGAAATGACTTCCCCAGTCAGTTATGATCATTCTCAGCATCCCAAATCTACAAAATATATTCATTCTTAAAAATTTTGCAACACATTGAGTATCACATCAAGGTAAAGCTACACCTTCAATCCATTTGGATAGATAGTCCACTGCTAACAGTATGTATAAATTTTTGAAAGATGGTATAAATGGTCCCATGAAATCTAGTCCCCAAACATCAAATATTTTAACTTCCAACTAACTTCCAACATATACTTCTAGCATATAATTGAGGGGCATCTCATTTATTCTAGAAATATTGCCTAACGGTCACATATATCATAAGTTTTGATATAAGCATTAACATCTCTAAAGGTAGTAGGCCAATAAAATCTAGAAAATCTAGATTGTAAAATTGATTGTAAAATTTTGTATGTTATTTTATCAACACCAAAATGTTCCCCAAAATCAAAATTATGACAATATTGGATAATTTCATAAGTTTCTTATAAAGGCACACATCTTTGAATAATAAGATTTTTCCTTTGTTTATATAAAAATAGGTCATCCCAAAAATAAGTCTTAGTTTCATATATAAATTTCCTCTTCGGTTGGTATGTCATTCCATAGGGTATAATATCACTAACAAGAAAGTTCATAATATCAACATACCATGGAGCACATCGCTCGTTAATGTTGAAAAATTTTTCATTAGGAAAATGTTTATTAATTTCTTTTTTAAAAATAGAGTGGTTTTTTTTTATTCAAGTCTGGACAAATGATCAGCAATTTCATTTTTAGTTCCCTTCTGATCAACTATCCTAAAATCAAACTCTTGCAAAAGTAGAACCCATCGTATCAATCTAGGTTTTGCATCCTTATTTTTCAATGAGTACTTAATAGTAGAATGATTTGTATGCCCTACACATCGATTTCCAATTAAATATGATCTAAATTTATCAAAAGCATATACTATTATCAATAACTCTTTTTCAGTTGCAGTTGTTGTATAATTAATTGTATAATTAATTTGGGCTTCATTAAAAGTTTTACTAGCATATTAAATTACTTTGAACATTTTATCATATATTTGTCGTAAAACAACTCTAATAGCATAATCACTAGCAGTACAAATCGGTTCAAAAGGTTTCCCTAATCTGGTGAAAATATAATTGGTGCACTAAATAATTTTTTTTTAATAACTCAAAATCTTTTAGGCAATCTTCATTAAAATTGAAAATTACATCTTTCTCCAATAAATGACATAAAGGCTTAGCAACTTTTGAAAAGTCTTTATTATATCGTCTTTAGAATCTAGCATGTCATAAAAAACTCTTAATTTCCCTTACATTGGTTGGATAAGGTAAATTAACAATCACTTGAATTTTAGCAGGATCTACTTCCATAACATTTTTTGATATCTGACATCCTAATACAATTCCTTCTGCTACCATAAATTAGCATTTTTCCCAATTAAGGACTAAATTTGTTTCTTCACAGTGGTTAAGAACTTTTGATAAATATTCTAAACATAATTAAAATGAAGTTCTAAACACAAAAAAATCATCCATAAAGACTTTAATCCCTTTTTCAATTAAATCACAAAAAATAACCATCATACATCTTTGAAATGTAGCGGGGGCATTACATAAACCAAAGGGCATTCTTATGAAATTAAATGTACCATAAGGACTGGTAAACGTTGTTTTCTCTTGTTCCTCAAGAGTTATTTGAATTTGGTGATAACCAGTATATCCATCCAGAAAATAAAAGTATTTATTCCCAGCTAGTCTATACAGCATTTGATCTAAAAAGGATAGTGGAAAAGATCTTTTCTAGTGTTGAGATTTAATTTTCTATAATCAATGCATATTCACCACCCCGTGACTTGTATAGTAGGTATTAACTTATTATGTTCATTTAAAGTCACAGTCACTCCTCATTTCTTAGGAACGTAGTGAATTGGACTAACTCATACACTATCTGAAATAGGGTAGATAATTCCAACATCTAACCACTTTAGAATTTCTTTCTCAACAACTTCTTTCATAATAGGATTCAATCTCCTTTAAGGATCAGCTCTGGGTTTACAGTTCTCTTCCATATGAATTGTATGCAAACAAATTGAAGGACTGGTTCCTTTAATATCAGCTATTGTCCATCCAAAGGCTTTCTTAAAATTTTTAAAAATTTTTATCAATCTTTCTTCTTCTTCCATCATTAATTTTGAGAAAATTATAACTAGTAATGTAGAGGAATCACTTAAAAAGGCATATTTTAAATTACTATGAAGTAATTTCAACTCAAGTTCTTGAGGTTTTTCAAAGTAAGGACAAAATGATTTATCTTTTTTTATTGTGTCCAAAATTTCAAAACTTTCTCGAACATAGTTTGAATTTTCTTTATAAAGATCTTCAAGTTGATCTAACTCCTCTTCTTGCTCGTGTTCCGCTCGTGTTCTTTCAGATTTTCTTGCTCGTGTTCCAAATCTTTGATTTCAGATTTTTTTTCATAATTTATTTTAAAATGGCATTTATAACAATATTTTATAACATCCATTCTATAGCATTCATCATCTTCACCTTTTGCAGAATATTTCATTGACCTTGAAATGTTAAAAGTAACCATTTGATCATTGACGAGCTTAGTTAATTACACATCTACCATTGTTCTTCCTGTGACTAGGAAAGGTCTCCCCAAAATGATATGTATTTCTTTATCTTTCTCCATATCTAGCATAATGAAATAAACATGAAAGATAAATCGATCCACTTTCACTAGGACTTCTTCTATAACTCCTTTAAGGTACGTTATTGATCTATCTTCTAACTGTAGAGTTAGAGTAGTAGAGGTTATTTCTTCTAATCCCAGTCCTTTAAATATTAATAATTGCATAAGGCTAATGCTTACACCTAAATCACATAAAGCTTTCCCATAAAATATGTCTCCTATTACACATGAAATTGTAAAGCTAGCAGGATCCTTAAGCTTTTCAGGAAGCTTTTATTGAAATATAGTGCTGCAATCATCACTAACTGCAACAGTCTCATTATCTTCAAACTTCATTTCTATATTAAGAATATCTTTCATAAACTTCACATAATTTAGCATTTGTTTTAAAGTTTCAGCAAATGGAATATTAATTTTAAGCTTCTTAAAAATTTTCAAAAATTTTGAAAATTGCTTATCCAACTTTTGTTGACAAAGTCTTTAAGGAAATGGAGGTGATGGATTTCCAAATCAATTTTCAGCGGACAAATAGGTCTTTCGAAATCTTTCAGAGCGTCCTCTTTTGATTCTTCAATTCTTCTCTCTCTATTTTAATTTCTTTTTCAACCCTACGTTCCAACTCTCTTCCACTTCTAAGTTGAACGAATTTTACTTGCTCTTCATTCTGCTCTTTTGGATTTACTTCAATATTATTGGGAAGTGTTCCTTGATATTTATTACTTAATGAATTTACTATTTGTTTAAGTTGATTCTCAATATTTCTAATTGTAGCTCCTTGACTTTGTAACTGATTTCCCATTTATAACACCACTTATTCTATAAATAACTTCTTCTCCTTAAATTGTGGATTATAATTAATTGAAACTTGGAGTTATAATTGAAACTTGGAGGATAAGTAGATCTAGTATTACTACTCCCTTGGTTATTCCAGCTTACCAATGGGTTTACTTGGTTGCTACCCCATTGTTGATTATTACCACTTTAAGTATTATTCCATTTAAAATTAGGATGTTCTTCCAACCTAGGTTATAATAATTTGAATATGGATTATTTGGCTTGTTATTTATGCCATTCAAAATCTCTAATGATGCTTGAGAATCTATCATTTGGCCTAATGAATTCTCTTCAATCATGGGAATTGGTTGAGAAAAATTCATTCCAAATTTGTCTAACTTCCTTGAAATTGCAGCAACTTGATTTGCTAACATAGTAAATGCATCAGATTCATGAATATTGGCTAATTTTTTAAGATTTACCCTCTCAGAAGGCCATTAAAAATTATGGGTATCCATTTCTTCAATTAAGCCATAAGTGTCATTAAATGGTTTTGACATCAATGAACCGCCAGCAGCGGCATAGATAATAGATCTAAGAGACCCAACTAATCCATTATAAAATGTTTGAATTATTAACCAATCTGGTATAACATGGTGTGGACACTTTCTTAAGAGTTCTTTAAATCGTTCCCATGCTTCATAAATAGATTCCCCTTCAAATTGATTAAAAGATGTAATATCATGTCTACGCTTCACCGTTTTTTATGGTGGAAATTATTTAGCAAAGAATTTTTGTGCTAAATCACCCCAAGTTCTGATAGATCCAGGTGCTAACAAATGCAATCGTATCTTAGCTTTATTCCTTAGTGAGAAAGGAAATAACCTAAGTCTTATGGTGTCATCTATTACACCATCGAATTTAAATATAGCGCACAATACTAAGAAATTGGCAAGATGTAAATTTGGATCTTCAGCTGACGATCCCCTAAACTGATTATTTGATACCATTTGGATGTCATCTATTACACCATCGAATTTAAATATAGCGCACAATACTAAGAAATTGGCAAGATGTAAATTTGGATCTTCAGCTGACGATCCCCTAAACTGATTATTTGATACCATTTGGATAATAACAGGTTTAAGCTCAAATAAATTAGCTGCTGCAGTAGGTTTTAGAATACTACAATGAAGTTCATCTGCCGTACGGTTAGCATAATCTCTTAATGGTCTAAATTCTTGATGAATTTCAGCATTTTGATTATGTTGATCTACAATTTCTGTAATTTTCTTAGATTTTTTAAAATTTTTTTTTTTTGCTTTTTCTAATTTTCTTAACAGTTCTTTCTAATTCAAAATTGTAGGGCACTAGTCCATCAGAACCTGAACTTTGCATACTTAACATAAAACAAAAATAAGATACTTGATATAAAAACCCTACAATAAAATATTCTTATAAAAATTATTAAAGTTTAAATAAGGCATTCAAAAAATAGAAATTTTATTTTAAATTAAACTAAAATTTAATTTTTATTAATTTCAAGCCTAGTTTCAATTGAAATCTAAATTACAATCCTAATTTTCAGTTTTTCTTAATTTCAGTCCCCGACAACGACACTAAAAACTTGATTCTGACTGTTTATATTCAACAATATAACAATGAATGTGATTATATTCTTCACATATATTTCCTACTTTACAATAACACCAAAAACTTAATTCTGAAGAAAATAAGAATTCTACTTTTAATTTATATATATATATATATATATATTGGGATACTATGCAAGT
Source organism: Phalaenopsis equestris (assembly GCF_001263595.1). Taxonomy (NCBI): domain Eukaryota; kingdom Viridiplantae; phylum Streptophyta; class Magnoliopsida; order Asparagales; family Orchidaceae; genus Phalaenopsis; species Phalaenopsis equestris. The sequence continues at coordinate 498,243 of NW_018164935.1, forward strand.
ATACGTATTGTTATATTCTTTTCAGCATTTTTAATATTTTGACAATATAATAACAATTTCTAAAGATAACTTAAGTTTTTGTAAGATAAGAAGCACTGTATATGAAATATCTTTTTCCTTATCATGAATGAGTAATAAGTATGGGAATTCTATTGTGGAAGTAAGCAAAATTTTGTTGTTCCAAATAGGAGCAATGTTATTCTTTACCCTTACTAGAGATGCTATAAAGAACATTAGCTAATTTAAAGTTTGAATAGTTTTGAAGACCGGCTAGGCAAGAAAGATACCAGCTCTAACTATGGAGTTCCCTCGATTCTCTCCACCTGGGGGCTAACATCGTGTATCAAAACCTAAAATAATAAACTGAGTTGGGGGCTTTAACCTGTCACTTTAAAGTCCTCTAACTCTACACCCTTAAAAGATTATTTCCTTATTTATTATTTTTCTATTTATTTGCACTCAATCATATGAATTACATTCTCATTCATACAATCTCATGTGATTTTTTCTAATTATTGACTGAGATAATACCATCCTGATTCTTACATGTTCTCATAAAAAAATTTAACATCTCGATGGTCCAAATTAAGAAGTAAATGAAGTACATGGAGTTAAATTATCACAACTTCTTCCAACATTAAAGATCAATTCTCTCCACAACTTCCATCCAATACTTTATTTACTTATCATTTTAAGGAAAAAGATAAAGAAAATTACTCAAAATTCATGGAGAAAACAAAACCACACTTTAGTTTAAAAGCAAAAATGATTGTGAAACCAATAAGAAGTCTCAATTAAAACTAAATGTAGTAACAAAAAGATAGAAACTTATCTTCTATCCTCCACGAAACTCTTGAAGTACCTTTGAATCTCATCTCTTCTTACAACACTCTTAACTCTCAAAAACAAGAAACTAAAATTAAAATAAAGGTATATATTAGGATCTTATAGTCTCTCTCAGAAATCACGGCAAAGAAGAATCTAAAAGAAAAACTTGAAGAGACTAGAAGAAGCCCCTCAGAATGTCCCAAGCCTCTCTTTTTATAGTTTTCCAAAAGGTGCCTTGGTATCTCTTCAAAATGTGTCCAAATTTGATGTACTCTCCAAAGGATGCCTCCTCTCCAAAGGATGCCTCCTTTCACCAAGGGATGCCTTCTTTCATAAGTCTCTAAACCATATTTTTGTTCCTAGTGGTTATAATCACCCTCTTTAGCCAATAGGTGTCTCTAATGTCCCTTCAAAATTCATTAAAATAAATTAACCCGTCAAGTAACTGTCACTGGCACTTAAGCATGGGCTTCTCTGTTTCATGGGTGCTTAAGCGTTGGATCTGACGCTTAGGCGCCAGAATAATTTTGCACCATTTTTTTATTTCTGCTCCATATTTGATCCTTTTTCACACATTTTGCCCTTCTTCACTTTTTTAGTTGTACCTGAAGAAAAAACACACAAATATCTTCCATTAAAACGCAATATCTCAAAAATATGTATAAAATATTTATGAAAATACTATACATTTTAAGTTTATCAGATATGCTAGGTTGTACTCTACGATAAACCATGACTCAATAATTTCCATGTTCACATAAACTTTAAACCTATAATCACTATTATATGGAGCACGGGGAAAACTTTGTGGATAACATGACGAAGGTGCAAGTGAACAACAAAGGACTACTACCAAAAATCAGGACTATAACTTGATCTAGTTCAAACAAACTTTTCTTAGACATAAATAACATAAACCATAAGATTAAGATGTTATCCATCTAGCACGTCCTAAAGCATCACTCAATCTTTAGGCTCTTGCACGTTCTTGTCATGAAGCATAAGTTCTAACTCTCTTTAGGCTCTGAGGTTGTCATTCGATACGACGTAAATCCTATTATATTTGTAGGATATTTGCATGATTGGGTATTATGCAATTGTAAGCCTTAAACAATAAAATTGGTAGGATTGAAAAATTAAATAACATCATCTCTAAAATTTGCTGCCAAATGATAAGATAGTTTGGGAAGTCACGGAGATTTTTCTCAAGAGCCATGACATCCCCTGCCTTTCACTCTTGTGACTCCTAAAATAAGGTTCCTACTTAAGCCATTCTCACTTGATATTTTCATGTTCATCCTTGAAAAATAAAATTTGAAATCTTGAATACAAAACTACGGATCTTAATCGAGAGATTTCTTAAGTGACTTTAGTCATTTAAGATGTAATGAACTATAGGGGCTTGCCTCTATAGGGAACTACAAACCTAGGTAAAATAAACCCTATCTAATCTTTATATTAGATTGGGAAACTTTTTGGTCTTACATTAAACTTAATGTCATAAATCATTTATTTATCTAATCAAACCCACTATCAAGTAGTATTCTTATTTCTCTGGATGATGTATAACTTGCGGTGTTGTGCTTAATTGTTTAAACTATTAGATGTATGACATATATTTGGACTCATTTTTTAAAAAAATTAAAATGTTATTTTCCAAAAAAATTCATGGTTGACAACGACTCGAGGTTGAATCATATTGTTTATCCTACTGTCATGAAATCTTTGATTGACTCAGTTTATTTTTCTCACCTTATCAGAATGCATGTTGCATTGGTCAAACACTCTTAAAAGCATTTGAACCAGTCCATGCACCATTTTTCTATCATGATATCCAATGATATCATGACGATGCACATGGTTAGAATTGACTTGAGGGCTTCTTACTAATGTTTCCTGCTAATCGACCTAGGATACGAATTGACCATGTTTCCTTGGGCTTTTCTCTGTTGGGTTAGATTTTTTATGCTCTCCCGCAATGAGAACCATCATCAATTTCTAGTCAGTTCTCTATAAGCAAGCATCTATACTAGTTAAGATTGCTTATGCTAATCCAACCTTTTTCATCAGCTAGACTACCTTATTTGCTTAGTTTGGTACTAGTTAAGTCAGAGTGTATATCTCCTTGGGTTATTGATGATATCTCAGTTAGTAGAACTACTATACCTATTTTGCAAGTTCTTGATGAGAATATCTCACTTGAAATTATAAGAACTAATAAGTCTTTATAGCCAATTGTTAAATTTCATTGAACTAATAGGCCTATTTGGTCTGTTCTAAAACAAATAACTAATCGGCCATTAAGGCCAGCTCTAAAAAAATTAATAGAACTAATATGCTTATTCAACTAGTTCTAAACTAATAGCACTATAAATCCTTTAATGGCTAGTTCTGTAAATCAATATAACTAATAAGCCTATTCAGCAGTTCTGAAAAAAGGAACTATTAAGTTATTTTGGCCAGTTCTTAAAGTTCATTAGAGCTAACCAGCCTATTCAACCAGTTCTAAAATAATAGAACTATCAAGCCTTTTTTGGCCAATTTTCTAAATCAATTGAACTAATAAGCCTATTTGAGTTGTTCTAAGAAAATGGAACTAATAAGTCTTTACGACTTGTTCATGGGAATTATGTGAACTAATAAGCCTTTACGATGAATTTGAAAACAACGAAACTATCAAGCTTTTGCTTAGTTCTCTTAATTTCTATTGCTACAACCCATTCAACCAGCTGTAATAAAATATAACTATCAAAATTCTTATGGCCAATTCTGTAAATCAATCAAACTATTAAGCCCTTTATGGCCAATTCTCAAAATCAATAGAGCAATATGCCTATCCGGCAAGTTTTATAATAACAAAATTGTAAGCCTTTACGGCTAGAACTTAAAGTTCATAAAAACATTAAGCATATTCATCTAGTTCTATAAAGTAAGAAAACTAATAAGCCTTTATGACTAGTTCATAAAATCCTTGTAACTAACAAATGTTTAGGTCCAATTCTTAATGAGAATCAACAAAATTAGCAAGCCTATTCAGCTAGTTCTTGAAGCTTTCCATTCTAACATTGTGAATATGATTATGTAGAGACAACCCTTTTTTTCTCATTGTAAATATGGTCAAGCATACATCAATTTTCTTTCTTACAAAAGGAGAATTGGAGACTTGGGTCACACAAGGTGATCAAGGCTCCTCAATTGGATATACTATTTAGTTATTGTTCAATTGCGTTTTATGTTTAGATGAGCAGAGCTTCAAATCCACCTGAAGAAATTATGGGTGCTTCACTTGAAGGAAACAAAGTTAATTCTTAGTCAGTTCTCTATGAGGAGGCACAATAGGTTGCTCAAATTACACAATATAAACTAGCTCTCTACTCTTCTGTTGTGAATAATGTCATGTAGTGATTATTGTTGCTCAATCATTTAAGACTATATATCTGACATACCAATTGTTATTCTCCATCTCTTGACATTAAACAAGTCTAAAAGGCACCATGAATTCTTTCACTATCGTTGCGAACATGGTCAGTCAGTCACCACCATTGTTAGATGTTTCAAAGTAAGGCCAAATAAAAATTTATTTTAGTTAGTTATCTACCAATATGAGTACAATTAGGCAGTCATCATACTCCTTCTGATCTTTTTTACTTTACCAAGATACATTGAGAACCCAGTTAACCTTGGCTCAATTAAAAATTTATTTTCCTTCAACAAATGCATTGTGCCTCAGTGGTGTAGCACACTTGTTACGAGTCCTTTTTTGGCATTAATGTTTTTATGTCAAAAAAAATGGGATTTCCAGTTGAATGGGTCATATATTGTTCAAATGTAAGTCCCCATGACTCAAGGCAACCATTTGAGCTCTATGATGAATGCCTAGGGCATGGAACCAAGATCAGATTGGGTACACCTGCACTCAAAACAAGCACACATTCACCAAAATAGAGTCTTTGTCCCTACGCACTCACTTCATTTCTCACATGCCTTGTGAGAGAGGTGGCTGACATTTCAAGCCTTCCAATTATAATTCTTCCTATCAAGAAATATAATGCCTCCTATCCTATGTCACTGCTTTTGATCATGATAGTTACGGTACACTATGTGTACTAATCAATGCAAGTCATGCTTCGATAGCCTCTGAACTTGTCTAGTACACTGTGCATGTCTGCTTGGGTTTGCACCCCCCACATCACACTGGCCATGCTTTATAGCCTTTGAATTAATCTGGTGCGTTAGTTTTGTTACCTGTCTTTACACCAACACCTAGTATTGTCATGGACATATCTCTAGATAAAGCATGTTCATGCATATTTGCATAGTGCACTACATTTTATGCCTGCTTTCCATTTGTATCTATGTTTAGTTACTACTGTGGTATGGTGGGATTCCCTTATATTCTCTTTCACCCTAGGTGACTGAGCAAAGTATCAATCCTACATGATCATGTGGTATTCGTTGTATCTACTTTTTTTTCACTCTTAGCATTCATTATTAGCTCATGCCACAATATAATAATGCATACTTGTATTTATGGTGACCACTCTCACATCAATAGAGTGGTCACTAATACTAAACCACTTTACATTTTCCTTTGCATTTCTTGCTCACCTTGACTAAAAATCATTCAAATAATGAGCATTGCCCAAGATCATATCTTAGTAAGCAATGTGAGTCATTGCATTAGAATCAGCAAGTTCATGATTATTCTAGCTTTTGATGCAGTCTAAGAAATGCCACTTAGGCATTACTTTCCTATGATTATTTTAAAATAAAAAAAAGTTAAAACTATTTTTCTTAGATTCTCATCATTTTCCAAAGTATATTTTAAAACTTAATTTCATATTTAACTAGACCATATGTATCTGAAATTAACATTCTAACAGCATGATTTAGAACCCTTAGATCTTTAGGAAGGGATTGGGGTTGGCGACCTCATCTAAGTTATGCATTAACCCTTACACACACCATGCGCACATATAAATTCATTGTTAAGGACTACCTCAGGCTTAGATCATGTGTTAGGCTAGGACTAGGGTGCATAGATAGTATTTTTTATTTTTGTCTGTTGTTCTCTGCTATTTGGATACCTTAGCCAGACATCTTTTAGTGTGCTACTTTTGTAGGTTTAAGAAGTTCGGACATACACACTAGTATAGTAGGGTATTTCTCTATAAGGGAGTCATGCCCAAAAAAAGGGATGAGATGTAATGATTTACACTAGCACATTTTTTGTAGATGATTGCCAATCCATCCTCCTAAGGTATTGTTCATCAGCATTGCATGATATTTTACTAGACCCTCTATTTTTCAAGTTGAGTCTTGTTTAAGCATTATCATGTAATTTTTTTAGAGTCTTAGGGCAGTGTTTGTATCGAAATAAGGTACACACATAGGTTCCAACGTGTTTGACATGCAAAACCATGTGACAAAGACTAGAACAAGAAGATTTTGTCTCGTACCATAAATCCAAATATATATTGATGTGTAGACATAGGTCCAAGTATGTATTATGCGGTGCATGGACACTCCTTTTTAGTTTTTGTGTGATATAATACATACACAGTGGCACCTCATCCACCATATTATGTCATTTGGCTTGCTTAACATTCATGTTCAGTGCCTGCAAATTACACCCTTATTTATTACTTTTTTGTCTAGGTGTTTAACAAAAATATAACCTAGGCTCTTTTAGGACCTACAAATTATAACTTTTCTACTAAAAATCATATTAAAATATTAAGATAAAAACTAAAATTTAGGATAAAAATATTAGTAATTTTTTAAAGTTACTTTTATTTTTTTTCATGGCCTTTGGGCTAAATTTTAAATGATTTAAATGCAACACCTTCTCCTAGTCGTGAAACTAATATGGCCTCAACATTCATGGTCCACTCCAAATAACTGCATTGCATTTTGTATATCACAAGGAGAAGCCCCTATGCTTCTCTAACTTGACAAGCAACACAATAATTAGTTTTTACTTTACTATTTATCTAGAACATCTAGGATGTTAAAAGGCTTCCTAACTAAGATTGGGTGTAACACCTTTTGTGAGAGCACTCCAACTTGCTATGTCAAACCTCTCTTTCCTTTTCAGTGACCTCATTTTGCTTATGTTAGCAATTATAAATCCCAAATTTTTATGAATCCTATCCTTATAGGTCATAGAATTTAGAGTTTTCTTTCCTCTAGCCTTAGGGACACCAGGATTCTTTGGACATTGCAACTCATGGGTAATTGAAAAGGAATCCTAGGTCTGGTTGGGTTGACTATCTTCATGGCTGATGCAAACTCTCAATGCTGCTACGCACAGGTGGCTAACGCAAGTGCATGCGTCATATCATTAATATTGGATTTAAAGCCTGAAATGTGGATCCCACAGGGAATGCGGTAAATCTAATTATGAAAAGATCTAGCATAGTGGTTTTAGTCCAAGCTTGAAAATTGGGTTCTGTTATAGTTTTACAAAGTAATCCTAATGTATAATAGACAAATTAAAAGTTTAAATCCTACAAAAGTAATCCTAAAATATAACAATTATATTTAAAGTGTCAAATACTTGGTTTATTTTCATTGTAGTGAGTTAAGAAGATTTCATGAGATTTTTAATTGCTAGTAGAAATGCCTAGTGACAAATATGAGCAATACACTTCTTTACCCCCTCCCAGTTGCATAAAAATGCTTGGCTAGAAATGAATTTATTCCCATAAATCCTATAGCTAACTCATCAAAGCATATTTCCTTAACATTTGCATCTCCCTACAAGGCATATACTTATACCCCATAAGTTAATGTGATTAGACTAGTTGATTCTACTATAAAATTTCCCAAGACTTATGGTTCATAACATATTTTAACAATTTTCTTGACCAGAATGAATAGTAAATTAAGAACTGAAGGTTAATAATCACCATATAAATTAAATAAAATACTTAGCATTTCTAATTCCATCCACCCAACTTAATCATTGTAAGGAATAGAAAGAAGTCTATGCAAGAGGAATAATAAAAACACTAACTGATTCATTTAGTTGAAGAGAAATCCAATATCTAATTGTTAAAATTGAGAGAAAATAGAAGGGACACAAAAAGACTTATCTTTCCCACCTTTATAATGACCAGAAGGTGAATTACTCAACACTCTTTCTGACTTCCTATGTTGCTTATTCTATAAATCTCCACCTACCTACTGCATTGGAAAAAGAAAAATGAAACTCTACAACATGCAAAAGCCACCAAGTAACCAACTAGCATCCATCTCCATCAATCCTTTAATGTACTGCTATTTATATTCTCCTTGACTTGGCTTCCATGACTTCATTGCAGTCTTGCAAGATCCCCCACATGATCCCCCATGTCTGAAGTGTAGAAGTGAAGTAACCATACATGACAGTTTTTGGCACTTAGGTGCCTAGGGGCTGGTGACTAGTTTTCATACTTTTTGTCAACTAAAGCAGAATGGGTGTGTAAGTGCCCAAGCGATCTGTCACCTAGGCACCCATGTTGCGGCGTGTATGTGCCAAATGATTGGTGTCTATTCACCAACCTCATGGGTTAAGGAAGTAAGGAATGGCGCCTAGCAGCTTAAGGGTAGGGCTCCTAGGTGCCTAGTGCCACTTTCAAACATTTAGATCCACATCCTCTCCTAGTTTTAGCACTTATATCACATGTTGTACTTGCAAAATAAACACAAAAATAACTTTTTTATAGTGCAATTTATTCCATAAAAATGAATAAATATAATAAGAATACTAGTTAACTAATCAACACATCAATGACCTTGTGGACTCAAAGCATCAGTAGGTTAGGATGATGGGTTCACAGTGCCTTGACTTCACTAACTCTACTATATTAAGATTTCTTCACCTTTCTTTGGAAGCCTTGTTAAGGATAATCCTTCATGTGTCCCCTTCATTGATGTCAACTGACATCGACTTAAATATGCTTAAAAATATAAGTATTTAATACTACTACTAAAAGATTTAATTCCTCACCAACTGTACCAAAACTTAATAACATATGTATAAAATATTAAATAATTGTAAAGTCACACTTATCAAAGCAAGTATACGTATCACTCAAGTAATATAGGGCTCTAATGGAGTCCTAGATATCGATCCCACAGGGAGTAATATTAGAACTACAAACTAAGATATTAGAAAAAGCAATACTCAATTGCAACAATTGAATTCAATTTGCTTATTTGTCACTAATAGGCAATTGAAATAAATATGTAATTTTCAAAACTCTTAAATAACTAATTATACTAACGAGGTTTTTAATGTGATATTCAATATATAAGAAAGCATCCTTCTCCTTGTCAAGAAATTATAGTGAATGGATAAAGTGAATCAGTTCAATTTGTATTGTGCCAAATAGGAGCATACCTATTCTTTACCCTTTGGTCCAGGCATAAATAACATTGATTAATCCTACGCTTGTTTATTGAATCTGCGGCTAGGCTGGTAGAAATTGGATCTCACTTCAGAGCTCCCACGTTCCCCTCGCTTGAGGGATAACATTTACACTTCAGCACCCAAACGATAGGACCAAATTGGGGATTTTAGTCTGTCATACTAAAATCTCCAATTCTACGCCAGATAATTTTATTTCCCTATTTTTTTGCACCCAACTTCCAAGGGCTTTGACCTCCCTGAATCTTGGATGTAATCTTCACTTTAGTTGTAAAACTCAACATATTTTAACACATCAATTGGCAAGATTGAAAGTAAATTAAGATTGAAGTAAAAAGATCATCTCAACTTCTTTAATATTTTCATGGCTCAACCAATTCAAATCACCATTTCATAATTCTCAAGACAAGGAGAAAGATAGAGAAAACTACTCAGAACTCATGGGGAAAACACAATAAAACTCGGAATTCATATATAAAAGCAAAGTCATACAAACTACAACAAGTAAATAACACTTATCTCTAATTTCTCCCCAAACAAACTCCTCAAAGTTCTTCTGAATCTCTTCCATTCTTTACAACACACAGAAGTCCTCTTCGAAGTGGCACGAAGGAAGAATTCTCTCACTTTCCCTCCACTCTTACAATCTCTCGAAGAATTCCTCACAATGAGACTCTCTACTGAACTCTCTAAACACTACTGGAACCTCTCTAAAATCTAGGACCTATAGAGTCTCTCTAATTTTTGGCCAAATTCTTCTTTTAAAGTTGTGGATGAGTTTTCCCAAGAGTTGCTTAAGCACCCCTCCAAAATTTGTCCTCATCCAATGCATAGTTGGACATAACCGCCGATCTCACCGTCGACGGCCTCGAGGGTGTCATCGGTGAGCCTTCTAAATTATTAAATCTGGAGTCTCAGGAAAAGTCCGTCGTCAGCGCCGTTGGGCTCGCCGTCGGTGCCCTAGTTCAAATCTTCACATTTTGGTCATTTTCGCTCCAAATTCGCTCCTTTTTGTATCTTTTTGCTCCAATGACTCTAATTCATCATTCTTGAAACAAAACATCAAAAATAACTTTCTTTAAAGTGCAATATCATCAAAAATAATATAAAATAGGAATAAAAATCTCAATATATTTTCCTTTGGTCAAATTCCCCCAAACTTAACTATTACTTGTCCTCAAGTAATTTTAGTACTATATAAAGGTTATGATAATTATAGTAAAGTTTTAATTTAGAAATACTATAAGTTTGATTTAGATAAATATCATAGTGAAATTTTCAGAAAAAAATCAAGAAATTAAATTAACTCTGTAGCTATAAGATTTATCTAGTCATCAAGTTTAAGAGTTATAGTCTTCAATTAATTTCAAGAATGACTATATTTTGCAATATTAAGTCACTTAGAATATCCAAATGATAGGAATTTCATGAGAACACGATTAGTAAAAGATCTAATCCATAAATATAAGTTCGGGTATGTATTTAGGTTTTCCCTTTAGGTAGGTCCAGTGAAGCCAATTTTTGATTAGGCATTCTGCTCACCTTCATATATTTTTTTTTTCTTTCTTTTCTCTTTTTCATTTGGATTTCTTTCAATCCTATATATTTTTCTTTTCTTTTCAGGGATTGTTGTCAATCCTTTCTTTTTCCTTTTTTTTTCAAGTAAGGATTACTATATCTGGATAGCCTTTAATGATTTTGAGCATCACCTTTCTTCCCTAAATTTAAAACTCAAAGCATTCCCTTACCTTATAAATATATCATAGTTTTTACATCATTGAGCCCCAATCTTTTATTCTCAAATGAATTTCCAGATTCTTAATGTTTCGTAATATAGTTTCTTTTACTTCAAATAATTAACTATAATCTTATTCTCTTATTTTAAATATCTTAAGTTACAAAATTAATTTTCATTACAAAAATATTTCTTCAAATCTACCATAATATTTAAATAGCTACAAGATATAGTTACCTGAATTAAATTTACTACATAAAATCATATTAATAATTTTTGAAAATAATTAAATAGAGGACATCTAATAGTTAATCTTTTTCTTCCCTCCCCCAAACTTAAATATTTCAATATAAAATAATACAGGTGGAAAGAAAAACTCTAAATATAAATCATACATTAGCATTTTAGGCATTTTCATCATTCTGAAATTTTTGGAGTCCTCAAAATTTCTACTTCACCTAGTTTGTAATATTAGGAGCTTTCTACACATATAAATCATTAGAGAAATTGTTGGGTAATGAAATTTTGAAATAAGTATAAAACTAAACATTAACAAACACAATATTTTACTAACACATCCACAATACTAAACAAAAGGTAATTAAAAAGCAAAAAATAAAAATCACATTACATTAAAATTCATAAAATACTAACAACATCCATTATACTACACATGCAAACTTTAACGACCAAACTACATTTAAAAATTGTCTAATTACAACATAACAATAGAAATAAAAGTACAAACACACACAAACATTCATATCTATTACACAAGATTACAAAAATAAAAGTACAAGTACATCAATTACATTCAGATATCAAAATCCCAAACCATGTCTTCATCTCCTTGATGAACAGGTGGATTGAGATGATACTGAGTATAATGGGGGCACTCAGGAAAAGCAACATCAGTCTCACCTCTATAGTGTCGGGCCTAAGCTTCATAATAAGCTACCTCAAAATTTGAATGCCTCTGAAGGTACTCACTATCATAATCATGTCGACGTTCTAAACCTCAAATCCTTTCATTTATTAATTCTATACTCTTTTGCTACAAGGTTAACTCAATCATCAAGTCAGTTAGGGTACGGAGCTAGAAGGTGGAAGGTCATAACTTATAGAGGGGACATCTCTACTAGTAGAAGGTTCTTGACTCCTACTCCCAGTTCTCCATTTTTCATGGGATTCATAAGTTTTCAAATTAGCTTTACTAATGGGTTTCATAGGGTAAACCCATCCCTCATCATCTTTAGCTTCCACTTCAGAAAGTTGGGAAAGTTCATAAATAAGGCCAGGATGTCCCATACCTCCACTTGTTTCACTCCTTACCGTAGTCAATTTATTCTTAAGAATAATTCTCCCCACATTTATAATTCTGTTATTCTGAATACAGAAATTCAGAATAGCTTTATCTCTAGTTACCTCACTATGGTGATAAGTCGGTAATAGAGTAGAGAAAATAAAATAGTGCCACACTTTAGAGTTGGCATTCATCATGGAAGCAGAAAAATTTACCCGTTCTCATTGCTTAATCTTCCACGTTTCTTTCCCATCAGTGAGAAAGTTGATCACATCATTCAGGGGGTCTTCCATACTACTGAAGGATTCATAATGGCAGTTATAAGAGTTTGGGACTTCGTAAAAGGTGTTAATGAGGGCCGGCATTAAATTCAACGGGAAATTCCCTCACTTGAACGATTCCGTCTTCAGAATAGAATACGTTGGCATAGAATTCTTTCACAATATTTGCAGCAGCTTTATTGGTTTTAATTGGTGGTGTAACAGAAGTTTTCCCACCTCCGCTCAGTAATAACTCGTTCAATTTCTCCTCCCGGACTCTCAAAAACTCAATCTTGTATGCATTTCTTTCCTTCAAACACTGAAGTAAACCTTGATTGAGCCTTCGCATTGACGAAGTGAGACTCGTCGAACTCAAGTCATCTCTTTTGTCGTGGAGCCATTTGAATCTAATCACAATTATAGAATATACTTCAAATATGCAAATAATGACCTCCAAAAATAATTCTAAGAGTTCAACACTAAGTTCCATGAATTTCTTCCCAATATTTTCTTCACATTCTCAAATTTTTTGGATCTCCTCAATGTGGAAGAAATTCATGGTGAAAATTAAATATTTTTAGTTTGCAGTGAAGCTCTTACCTAGAGATGATCAAATCTGGTGTCTAAATGCCTTGAAATCACCTCCCAATCCATGATCTCTCAAGCCCTAGGTCAAAAATTGCATTTTTCAGAGGAAGGGGATGATAAATAGTGGTGGTTGACTTGTCAAAATTGTTGTTAAAGGTTTTTTTCGGGATCTCACCGTTGGTGGGGTATTCGGCGCCGTTGGCGCGCTCTATTGAAATTATATCCTACGTCTCGGGAAAAGTCTGCTGTCGGCGGCGTCGAGGGCACCGTCGGCGGGCTCTATCCCTTTGTCGAGGGCACCGTCGGCGGGCTCTATCAATTTTGTTCAATTTCGATCAATTTGCGATTTCGATCAATTTCAAGCCTCAACGACATCCGTTCAATCATTATAGACATAATTTTAAGTGATTAAATGATGTACGTATCATAATTAAACCTTCACAACACAAAACATCACATTTATTTATAAATTCAAAGAGTTACAATTTACGTTACATAACACACTTAAGTTTGGTATTTTCTCAACCTCAATGCATTAATTCAGCGTCGTAATACAAGCCACAACACTCAAAATGCTGAAAACAAAACATATTATGCTTAGTCTCAACTATACAGAGATCTAAAAGGATAATTCTAAAGCAAAGCAAATGCAAAGTTTAAATCAAATTAAATACATAGACAGACAGGTAGTAATATAAATCTACTACTCTTCAGATTCAGTACTAGATTCTCCTCTAAGATCTCCCATTGATTGCACATGTACGAAGAGGTTATAGATGGGTTGGTATGGAAATTCTTTAGTAGAATCCTCTTCTATTAATTTCATCCTCCTCATCAGTCATATCAAATTATCTTTTATATGTCTAGAGTGAGAAAAATATTCTTTCATGCTCTAGTCTAGATGATCGAAGAAATCAGAGATATTATTAATTTAATTCATGACATTTTGTACCTCCTTCTCCAATTTCTTGATTCTGTGCAGGATCATCAGAGTCTTGTCAGGAACTAAGGGTTGAATCGGCAGGGAATTCTGAGATGCTTGATCTACCATAATAATCATGTCATTTTCATCTTCAAAAGCTAGGAATCTCTCAGTTGGGTCCAAAAGCTTCCAAGGTAGAAGTACCTTTTCCTAATTTTTATAGGATACTTGGAACTGACTGCAAAGTGAGAAAATTGTGGAAGGGTGTCCAAGCCTATAACTTGATCCATGAACGATCAAGCCCAAAACCGACTTCACAAGTATTGATCCAATATCGATCGGCGGTCCCATTTGGATGCAGTAATTCAAAATAACACTTTCATTAGAAACTTTATCGATCTTCATTGTCGGTAACAGCTTTGTAAAAATGAAGAAGTGCCAGTGTTTCGAAATAAGATTTAGGAGTGTCGCAGAAAAACTAACATACCCGTTTTCTCTCATTTCCAGTCTTCAGTTTCTTCAGTTAAATATTGGTAAATCTCATTCATCTGATTTCTTGTCTGGACAAAGTTGGAATAATGGCAGACAGGAACGTTCTCAATCATGTATAATTCATTGATCCATGCAGGAGTGAAAGTTATCCATCTACCTCGCACATAAACGACTCCCTTGTTGATTCTATGCAAATTTGCATAAAATTCCTTCACCACAGGAACAACCATGGCGGCGGTAGTATAGCACAAGACTTCCCATCTTCACCGCATTATAATCTCTTCAATTTTCTTAGAGGTATTATTCAATCTGTATCTTATGAATCCTCGTTCCTTTATTAATCTTTTCTTTCCAAGTACCTTGTTGAAGATTCACTGCGCTTCCGCACTAATAAACTTTCTACAATTGAACACTCGCATTCTAGGATTATCAGGGGAATTGGACGTCATAGGAATTAATTTGGTGTAGTTTCACTTCATTTTTGGGGGAAATATGAACTTAGGAACAAATTTAGAAGTTTAAAATGAGTAACTCCCGCCCAAAAACCACCAAAAACTATCATCTCGCCGGTCTCTTCGTCGGCAGCGTCGAGGACGCCGTCGGTGAGCCTTCTGTAATTAATTGCTTGGACTCTCGGGAAAAACTCATCGTCGGTGGCGTTGATGGCGCCAACGGTGCCCAAGGCAAAAATTGCACAGTTTCTCTCTGGTCCGAATGCGTTCCAAATTTTCTCTATGGATCCAACTTTTATGATTATTCATGGGTAAATAAGAGTAGTAGAGCTCAATACTACTACAAACTAATGATATTTTCAAAAAAAAACTACTATAATCGCAGTAAAAATAAAGATAACTATGGGTTGCCTCCCATAAAGCGTTTGGTTTAACGTTGAAAGCACTTGGTTTAACGTCGTCAGTCCGACCTATTCAGGGTTCATTCATGTTAACTGATCATTAAAACTTCTTTAAAATTTAGTCTTTTAACCTCAAAATATGGTTTTAATCTGTGTCCATTTACTTTAAATCTATTTTCAGTCTTCTGATCTTCAATTTCAATAGCTCCATAAGTATAAACTTGAGTTACATTAAAGGGTCCTAACCAACGAGACTTCAATTTCCCAGGGAATAACTTCAGCCTAGTATTGTAAAGCAAAACTTCTTGTCCTGGTTCAAAGTTCTTCTGGTTAATCTTCCAATCATGCCATAACTTTAATTTCTCCTTATAAATTCTGTCGTTGTCATAAGATTCATTTCTTAATTCTTCCAATTCATTTAATTGTAACAATCTCTTCTTACCAGCATCTTTGAAATTATAATTGAATTTTTTAATCACCTAATATGCTTTATGCTCCAATTCTACTGATAAGTGAAAAGTCTTTCTAAAAATTAGCCTGTATGGAGTCATTCCAATAGGAGTTTTATAAGTAGTCTTGTAAGCCCATAATGCATTATCCAGTCTAGTGGACCAATCTACTCTAC
>NW_018164935.1:515033-515829 GCF_001263595.1 Phalaenopsis equestris
CTTCTTTTGCATTAGATATTTAATAGCATCGTGATAAGTGTGCACAACACATTTAGCTCCAATTAAATAAGATTTGAATTTATCTAAAGCATACACAATTTCTAGTAACTCTTTTTCAGTAACAGTATAATTAATTTGTGCATCATTAAGAGTTTTGCTAAAATAGTATATAACTTTAGAAATATTTTCATACCTTTGTCCAAGGACAACTCCAATAGCATAATCACTAGCATCACACATTAGTTCAAATGGTTTCTCCCAGTTAATAGGGGCTGTGATTAATTTTTTCTTTAATAACTCAAAGGCATTTAAACAACTTTCAATCAATTCAAATTTCTTGTCCTTTTCTAAAAGTTGGCATAGAGGTTTAGTAATTTTTGAAAAATCTTTAATAAAACGCCTGTAAAAACCAACATGTCCAAGAAAACTCTTAACCTCTCTTACATTAGTAGGAAGTGTTAGTTTAGATATAACTTGAATTTTTGCAGGGTCTGCTTCCATACCATCTTCCAAAATTTTATGCCCTAACACAATTCCTCCGGTAACCAAAATTTGACATTTCTCCCAATTCAAAACCAAATTAGTTCTCTCGCATAACTCCAAAACTTTTTCAAGGTAATTTAAGCATGCGTCAAATGATGTTCCAAATATAGAGAAATCATCCATAAATACTTCCAATCCATCATCAATAAACTTACTAAATATAGACATCATACATCTCTGGAATATTGCAGGTGCATTACATAATCCAAAAGGAAATCTTCGAAAAGCAAAAGTTCTAAAAGGACTAGTAAAT
>NW_018164935.1:516682-548772 GCF_001263595.1 Phalaenopsis equestris
TTCTAGTAGCTAAAAATGGTTTCCCTAAAATGATAGGTATTTCTTTATCTTCCTCCATATCTAAAATAATGAAATCCACAGGAAAGATAAATTTATCAACTTTTACTAACACATCTTATATAACTCCCTTAGGATATGTAACTGAACTATCCGCTAATTGAAGAGTTACAGAAGTAGGTGAGACTTCTCCTAATCCTAATCTTTTGAAAATTGCTAGAGGCATAAGATTAATGTTGGCTCCCAAATCACATAAAGCTCTTCCATAAAATTTTTCACCGATAGCACACGGTATAGTGAAACTACCAGGATCTTTTAATTTTTTAGGAAATGTTTTCTGAATAATTGCACTACACTCTTCGCTAAGTGCAACTATTTAATTATCCGTGAACTTCCTTTTCTTGTTCAGACTATCTTTCATAAATTTCACATAATTGGGCATTAGCTCTAAATCTTCTATAAAGAGAATATTTACCGTTAACTTCTTAAGAGTTTCTAAAAATTTGGAAAATTATTTATTCTGTTAGTGTTGCCTCAATCTTTGAGGAAACGGTAGTGGAGGTTTCTCCCCCCGGAATTTTTTTTGGGTGAAAGTACTCTAAATCTGGGTACTCATGATCCTTTTTTTTTTCGGTATCCACTTTCTCTGTTTCAGTTTCTGTTTCTTTTTGCACCCTTGTTTCCAATTCTTTTCCACTTTATAACTGTATCACTTTGATTTGTTATTTTCCTTGATCTTTAGGATTTGGTTCCACAGTACTAGGAAAAGTTCCTAATTTTTTGTTACTAAGCGCAGTAGCGATATGCCCTAATTGGTTTTCAATATT
Organism: Phalaenopsis equestris; assembly: GCF_001263595.1. Taxonomy (NCBI): domain Eukaryota; kingdom Viridiplantae; phylum Streptophyta; class Magnoliopsida; order Asparagales; family Orchidaceae; genus Phalaenopsis; species Phalaenopsis equestris. The sequence continues at coordinate 517,507 of NW_018164935.1, forward strand.
CTTAATAGCAGTTCCTTGATTTTGTAATTGATTTCCTTGATTCTGTAATTGTTGACCCATGTTTAATATCAGTTCTTCCATAGAAAACTTCTTTTCCTTAATTTGAGTGTTACTGTTAAGTCCTGGAGGATAAGAAGGTCTATAGTTAACATTTCCTTAGTTGGATGAATTTCCTAATGGGTTCAATAGGTTGTTCATCCATTGTTGATTTGTAGTAGAATTGTTATTGCAATTAAAAGGGTTGTTTGGTCTATTAATAGCATTTAAAGTCTCACATGAAGGTTGAACATCCACAAATTGTCTAGATGAATTCTCTTCCATCATAGGTCTTCCATCATAGCTTCCATCATAGGAGGTGTTGGAGAATAATTCATCCCATAATGATCTAATTTCTTTGATATTGCAACAATCTACGAAGTTAACATAGATATTGTATCGTAATCATGGATACTAACTATTCTTTTAGGATTTACCCTTTCAGAGGGTCGTTGAAAAGTGTTGGTAGCCATCTCTTTTATTAACGAATAAGCCTCATCAAAAGGCTTTGACATTAACGATCCACCAGTCGCAGCATCTATAATCGATCTAAGTGATCCCACTAATCTATTATAGAAAGTTTGAATTATCAACCAATCTGGTAATGAATGATGAGGGCATTTCCTAAGAAGATCTTTATTTCTCTCCCAAGCTTCATATATTGACTCTCCATTAATTTGACAGAACGATGTTATGTTATTTCTAAGTTTAACAGTTTTGGATGGAGGGGAATATTTGGATAGAAATTTCTGTGAAAGTTCTCCCCAAGTTCTAATAGATCCTGGTGCTAACGAATTTAACCACATCTTAGCCTTATTCCTAAGTGAGAAAGGAAAAAGTCTAAGTCTAACAACATCATTTGAAACTCTATCATATTTAAAAGTAGCACACAATTCTAAAAAACTAGCGAGGTGTAAATTAGGATCTTCATTTGATGTACCTCTAAATTGATTATTTTGTACCATTTAGATAATAGCAGGTTTAAGCTCAAATGAATTAGTAGCTACATCAGGATTTTGGATAGATAAGTGAATTTCCTCTATTGTAGGATTTGCATAATCTCGTAGGGGTCTAAGTTGGTGTTCATTTTTTATTCCTTGATTATTCATGTTGTTTTTCATTGTATCAGAATTTCTAGGTTCTTTTCTCAGTCTTCTAATTTTTCTAATTGTGTCTTCTAATTCCGAATCGTAGGGTATAAGATTTTCAGGTCCAAATTTACGCATACAATTTGAAATCATTACACAGTAAAATAATTAACTAAAATATGAAAATAAGTTGCAATTCAAGTAAAAATTTTCTAATAATCCTTATTTGTCCGTTACTCTAATTATGATTCTTGTTTACTCCCTGACAACGACACCAAAAAACTTGATAGCAACTTTATATATGCTTTAAAATATAAGTATTTAATACTGCTGCTAAAAGATTTAATTCCTCAGCAAATGTACCAAAACTTAATAACAGTTATAGCAGTTATAGATAGATGTATATATATAATATTCAATAATGGTAAAGTCACACTTATCAACGCAAGTATACGTATCGCTCAAGTAATATAGAGCTCTAATGGAGTCTTAGATATCAATCCCACATGGAGTAATATTAGAACTACGAACTAAGATTTTAGAAAATCAATACTTAATCACAATAATATAGTTCAAATTTTTTATCTGTCATAAATAGGCAATTGAAGTGAACATGTAATTTTAATAACTCTTAAATAACTAATTATGCTAATGAGGTTTTTAATGTGATATTCAATATATAAGAAAGCATTATTCTCCTTTTCAAGAAATTATAGTTAACGAATAAAGTGAATCAGTTCAATTTGTATTGTGCCAAATAGGAGCATACCTATTCTTTACCCTTTGGTCCAGGCATAAAAAACATTGACTAATCCTACACTTATTTACTGAATTTGCGGCTAGGCTAGGAGGATACTGGCTATCACTTCGGATCTCCCATGTTCCTCTCGCCTGGGGGCTAACATCTACACTTCAGCACCCAAATGATAGAACCAAGATGGGGGATGGGGATTTTAGTCTGTCACTCTAAAACCTCTAATTCTATGCCCGATAATTTTATTTCCCTATTTATTTTCACCCAACTTTCAAAGGTTTTGACCTCCGTGAATATTGGATGTAATCTTCATATTAATTGTAAAACTCAACATATTTTAACAAATCAATTGGCCAGATTGAAAGTAAATTAGGATCAAAGTGAAAAGATCATCACAACTTCCTTAACATTTTCATGGATCAACCAATTGAAATTACCATTTCACAAATCTCAAGATAAGGAGAAAGACAGAGAAAACTACTCAGAACTCATGGGGAAGACCCAATAAAACTTGGAATTCATATATAAAAGTAAATTCATACAAACTACAATAAGTAAATAATACTTATCTCTAATTCCTCCCCAAGCAAACTCCTCAAAGTTCCTATGAATCTCTTCCTTTCGTTACAGCACACAAAATTCCTCTTCGAAGCGGTAAGGAGGAAGAAGTCTCTCACTTTCCCTCCACTCTTACAATCTCTCGAAGAATCCCTCACAATTATACTCTCTACACACTACTGGGGCTCTTGGATGTTGTTCTAACCTTTCAACTCCTCAAACTCTTGAGCCTCCCTCCTCTCATTTTTGGCCAAAGTCTTTTTAGTCTCTCTAATTTTTGGCCAAATTCATCTTTTAAAGTTGTGGATGAGTTTTCCCAAGAGTTGCCCAAGCACCCCCCAGCACCCCTCCAAAATTTGTCCTCATCCAATGCATAGCGCCTTCTAAATTATTAAATCTGGAGTCTCGGGAAAAGTCAGTCGTCGATGCCGTTGGGCTCGCCGTCAGCGCCCTAGTTCAAATCTTCACATGTTGGTCCTTTTCGCTCCAAATTTGCTCCTTTTTTCATCTTTTTGCTCCTTTTTTCGCTCCAAATTTGCTCCTTTTTTCATCTTTTTTCTCCAATGACCCTAATTCATCATTCTTGCTACAAAACATCAAAGTAACCTTTCTTTAAAGTGCAATATCATAAAAAACAGTATAAAATAGGTATGAAAATCTCAACATATTTTCTTTTGGTCATCAACTAATATACCTCACTTATCTAACAAGTCACAGGCCGTTGGGGACATGACAGTTTACACTGCCCTTATGACCAAATACAACCTTGAAGCTATGAGAAGATCATGCTTGATAACTCGATCACCTCATAAGGCCTCAATTGCTGATTAGCCACTATCAATTTGGGATGTGAAATAATTTCTCTCCACCTTTATGGCTCGATATTGGATTTGAGTCACAGAAACATTCTAGTTTGGGGCAATTATTTCCTTTGGCACACCCCTTTCAACTAAACAATCACAAAATTATTAGCAAGAATCCTTTTATCATAAGTTTCCTTGGGTATTTGTCAAGATGTAATTAACCAAAGTGATACATCCCTTAGGAGGCCTCTCTTTAACCTAGAACAGACAAAAAATCTGATTATCTAGTTGTGGGTTGCTTCCATAGGATTTTCTTCATGAATATGTTTCCATGGTATTTTGATCCAAACTTGTTTCGGTTGTACGTTTCTCAAGCTATCACCCAAGGATCATCTTATAAAAGTTTTCACATTCATTTAAATTATTTTGTCAATTTTTATCATTTCTTATTTCTTTCCATCTCCTCACTTCTATGAATCATTTTCATGATTCAAAAGAGAGACTTATTCAAAAAGAGAATTAAACAACAATGATAAGGGTGAGATGTATGTTTAGTCCATGAAGCCAAACCAAAGTGGCATGATTGGGGATTCGACGCTTAGATCAACTTTTACATACCACATTAGAGTTCTAATGGAGTGTCCCTCAATCATAGTGTTTGTAGGAAAAACTCTAGTTTACGCTTATTTCTTATTAAGCTGAATCACTATGTGTCTACTGTAATAATCTTCTTAAATTCTTTTCTCTAAATAGTTTCATATCATCAAAATGTTTACTGATGAGATCATGCCACAGGGGATCATTTGAATTTTCCCCCCAAAGTCAACTTCAGGACTTCCATGAGCTTAAAAGTTATCTTCATTAGAGAGGATGAGGGCTAGCTTACCATTTTTCTTGTTACCTTTTCTAGAAAAGCTATCACTACCACCTCTTGTCATGTTCTCAAGATAAGGTTGAGGGAAAATAAGATAAGAAATATTAAACTCAACGAGAATAGAGTAGAGCGCCACAATGTCTGCAAGGAAATGCCTCTCTATCAACAAGACACAAGAAAATCAATGAAAAAGTAACCTAAACAATGGAAACATACACACCTGAACCCTAGGAGGCTCCTTCAACAACTGACATTCCATTGCTTGAACTCATTCAGTGGATGTTATATATATAACCCATGAGCAATATGGGACTCAACTTCTTAAAAGAATTCAATAGTAAGCAATGTTTTTTTTTTCTTAGAATAATAAATAATTTTATTTAGTGGAATTTGTAAAATCTATACATGGTATGTACCATGTATAGATTTTAAAAATTCAAATAAATAAAATTATTTATTATTCTAAGAAAAAAAACATTGCTCACTATTGAAGATGAAGGAAGAAGACCTGTATATGGAAGGTGAAGGAAGAAGATGAATGTGTCCTCCAGGCATGAATTATGTATTTTATTATTTATCCTCCTCTGGTAGAGTGAAAACATGATCTAATAAGTGGAGGGGGTCAGAAATTAGGTCTCCAGAGAGTTGCAGTGAGATCACCCCAATAAAAAGTTGCTCGGAGAGTTGATCATCTTGAATTTGTTTGCCCTCCCTTTATCAATGTTTAAAAAAAATATAAAAAATAAGTCATTAAGTGCAAAGTTTGTCCACAGTGTCTTAATGAAATGATTCATAAAGCAAAATTTCGGATATGTCGATATATGATGTCGGTCTTGAATTTTTCATTATGTCAAATTCGAGGATCATCGACGAAGCAAACTTGTTAGAGAGTCTGAATAATCAATCTGCTAAATCAGTCCAATCAAAATAGTCTTCCTGATTAGTTAGCCAATATAATCTGACAAATGGATCTCTCGTGATCAGTTTGCCTAATGAATCCAATGAGATGGTTCTCAGTAGCTTGTATATGATAGCCAACACATCAACAAATAGGATTGACTGATCTCCTTAACAGATCACTCCAACGAAAGTCATGTCTTTTTAATAATTAGCTTTATCAGGCCCATGAGGCCTAATCCATGTGTGCTTTGGCCGACAAAAGCATACACTGATCCTTGGATATTTGAAATTATTATTTTTTGTTCGTTTATGCCTAGCTCAATAAACAAGATTTGTCATAAAAAACAATAAGTGAGATACTTCTATCCATCAATAAAATCTGTATAATAATCAAAGGAGAGTTGATAGATATGTTGGAACTCGTTACTCCAACTTCTCCGACATCTTTATCTGAAAGAGGCGTAACTTTTGCCTTGGTAGGTCCCACCACCAATTAATGTGCAGAAGGAATTTAATTAAGAAGCTACAGGCAATTTTATTCCTTTTGCGTTCTCTTTATTTGGAAGCCTATGAAAAGGCTTCCAATTTACAGGTGCACAACTTTGGTTTTCCTTCTTCTTTTCACAGCATTTGGGAGGCTGCAAGTGAAAGAAGAAAAAGGCTTCTTCTTCTTCACGTGACCAAACCAAGAGCAGAAGAGAGTATCTCTTGCTACTGTTTCTACCTTAATACTTCGGTGTTCAGATTACGAGAAGGAGTATCGTAAGGTGTTGCTCTCTCTTAGTTGTTTCTGCGTGCTTGGAAGAAGGAAGTAGAAGATAGTGGAAGAAGAAGAATGCTCTCCTTAATTTCTTCTTGGTGGCATGTGGCAGAAGAGAAATATTTTTTTTCTCTTGTACGTATTTCTTCTTCTTTGGTGTTCTTGCTCTTGGGTGAATCTCAATGTAAAGAGAGAGAGAGAGAGAGAGCAAATGAGAAATCTTGCAATTGTCCACGTGATCAAGCGGTGTAATTTCCTCAATTAGTAAAATTCTCTACAATTCTGTGAATGCAGGTAATCTGTCAAACCACGTAAATCTGTGTATTCTTTTGGTGGGAATTTTTCTCGTTCTATTTTTCACTTCTTCGTTGATCGTTTTAAATATCTAAATTTCACATGAATTGGTATCAGAGCTAATGGCTGCAGATCAAGTGAAAGTTTTAGGGATCGAGAAATTTGATGACACAGATTTTGGCTACTGGAGGATGTAGATAGACTACCTCTATAAGAAGAAACTTCATCTTCTGTTATTGGGGAAAAGATCTAAAAGGATGGATGAGGCCAAATGGAATCTATTGGATTGACAGGTTTTTGGAGTTATTCGATTGACCTTATGGAGGTTCGTTGCATACAACGTCGTCAAGGAAAGGATGACTACAAATCTTATGGCAGTCCTATCAGGTATGTATAAAAAGCCATTGGTGAATAATAAAGTATAACTGATGAAGAAGTTATTCAATTTGAAGATGGCGAAAGGAACGTCTGTGGTACAACACCTGAATGATTTCAATACTATCACAGATCAATTATCATCTATGAAAATTGAATTCGATGATGAGATACGTGCACTAATCTTGTTAGCTTCATTTTCCAATAGCTGGGAAGTTATGAGTATGACTGTTAAGAAGTCTGCATATCAATCTAAATCAAAATTTGAAGTTATTCGTGATTTGATTTTGGATGAGGAGGTGCGCAGGAAAGATTCTGGCGAGATCTCAGGTTTGAGTTCAGCATTAAATGTTGATTCCGGAGGGAGATCATATGACAAGAACTTAAAGAAGATCAAAATCAAAGAACAGAAGCAGGAGCAAGTTAAGACCAGGTAAACATGTATCTTGCTGGAATACTGACAAGAGGCGCCACATAAGGAGGAACTGCAGGAATCCTAAGAAGAAGGAGAATGACAGTGCGAATGTGGTAACTGAAGAATCACAGGATGCACTACTACTGGCAGTTCAAAGTTCTATTGATGACTGGATACTGGATTTAGGGTTCCTTTCCATTCAACTTTTCATCAGGAATTGATGTGGAATTATGTTGCACGTGACTTTAGGAAAGTATATCTGGAAGATGGAGAAGCTTTGAACGTGATAAGAATGAGAGATATTGACATTGCACTTCCAATTAAGAACAAGTGGACTCTGCAAAAGGTCAGACACATTCCTGAAGAGGAACCTCATTTATGTTGGGTAGCTTGATGAGTGTGGACTTTCAGTAGTGTTCTCAGATAGCACCTGGAAAATTACTAAAGGAGTACTGGTACTGGCTTGGTGTAAGAAAACAGTTATGCTATATATGACTACTGGTTTAATTAACATTGTTGATACTACAGTTGCAGAGAGCACAGCAGAGTTGTGACATTGCAAACTTTGCCACATGAGTCAGAGAGGTATGAAGGAACTTCAGTCCAGAGGTAAGCTACCAGAACTTACGTCAGTTGATTTCAACAAGCGTGGGAGTTGCATTATGAGGAAGCAGAGAAAGGTCACTTTTTTAAAAGGTGGCAGGATGCCAAAAGTAGGAAAGTTAGATCTTGTACACACAGATGTGTGGGGTCCTTCTCCTGTGGCATCTCTTGGAGGCTCTCGTTACTGCGTCACATTCATTGATGATCATAGCAGAAAGGTATGGGTTTTTTCATTGAAGCACAAATCTGATGTATTTAGTGTGTTCAGGACTTGGAAGGCCATGGTTGAGATAGAGACATGCTTAAAGCTGAAATGTCTGTGGTTTGATAATGATGGTGAGTATATTGATGGTGGGTTTAAGGAGTATTGTGCAGCTCAGGGCATCATAATGGAGAAGACCATTCCAGGGACACGACATCAAAATTGTGTTGTAGAGCGCATGAACATGACTATTAATAAGCAGTCTAGAAGCATGAGATTGCACTCCAGACTACCACCTACTTTTTGAGCAGAAACGATCAGTACTGCAGTTTATTTGATCAACAGGGAACCATTTGTTCCATTAAACTATGAATTATCTGAGGAGGTCTGGAGTGGGAAAGAAGTCAAATTTTCTCACCTTAGGACTTTTGGTTGTCTTTCTTATATTATCATTAATCCTGATGCTCGGAAAAAGCTTGATGCTAAGTCAAAGAGGTGTTATTTCATTGGCTATGGGGATGAGGCATTTGGATATTGTTTCTGGGATGATCACACTCAGAAGATCATAAAAAGCAAGAACGTGATTTTTAATGAGAATGTTCTGTACAAGGGCAAGTCCAGTACAATTTTTGAAATAACACTGCAGGAATCTGAGTTGGTAAGATTTGATGGTTTACCAGAGGTCACAGTACAAGGAAAAGATGCAGGTGACGAGGAGAGTGGATCCGGGGCATCCACTCTTATTGTTCCACAGTTAGTTTCAGAGCAGTCTACCCCTACAGTTGCAGTTTACAGGTCAAAAAGGGCTAGACATTCTCTACAACGTTATTCTCCAACTTTAAACTACATTCTGCTGATAGATTGTGGAGAACCTCAGAGTTATGAAGAAACCTTACAAGATGAAAATTCGAGCAAGTGGGAGCTAACCATGAAGGAGGAGATGGATTCTCTGCTAGAAAATCTGACTTGGGACTTGGCAGAACTTCCATTTTGGAAGAAGGCATTACACAATAAGTGGGTATACTGGGTGAAGACTGAGCATGATGGCAGTAAGATGTACAAGGCTATACTTATTGTAGAGGGTTTTCAGTAGAAGCATGATATTTATTATTCAAAGATTTTATCTTTTGTGGTGAAGCTTGCAACCATTAGGATGGTACTGTCTATAGTGGCTACTGAAGATCTCTTCCTTGAGTAGTTAGATGTGAAGACAGTCTTTCTTCATGGAAATATTGAAGAGAACATCTACATGCACCAACCTGAAGGGTTCATGGTACAGGGAAAGGAAGAGTCAGTTTATAGATTGAAGAAGAGCTTGTATGGCCTGAAGCAAGCTCCTAGATAGTGGTACAAGAAATTTGATAATTTCATGCACAGTGCAGGGTACAACAGATGCAGGAAGATCACTATTGCTATGTCAGGTATTTTGACAATTCCTTTATCATCCTAATGTTGTATGTGAATGATATGCTTATTGTAGGTGTTAGTATTTGGGAGATCAATAATCTGAAGGATTAGATATCATAGCACTTTGCAATGAAGGATTTGGGAGCGGTAAAGCAAATCCTTGGTATAAGAATTGTCACAGATAGAGTCAGAGGCATGTTGGGACACTCTCAGGCTGAGTTTGTGAAAAAGGTATTTAGCAGATTCAATATGGATAAGGCCAAACTAGTTGGCACACCCTTGGGAAGTCACTTCAGACTCAAAAGAATCAATCACCCAAGTTAGAGGATGAACGAGATCACATGAGTAAGGTTCCTTATGCTTCAGCTATTGGTTCACTTATGTATGCTATGGCTTGCACCAGACTGGATATTGCCCATACAGTGGGAGTTGTTAGCAGATACATGAGTAATCCGGGAAAGAAATATTGGGAAGCAGTGAAGTGAAACTTGAGGTACCTAAGAGGCTCTGTAGAAACTTGCTTGTGTTTCTCAGGAAAAAGTTCAGAGGTACAGGGCTATGTTGATGTTGATCTACTACATAAATTGAGTACATAGCACTGTCAGAGGATGCAAAGGAGATGATATGGCTACAAAGCTTCTTGGAAGAATTGAGCAAGAAAAATCATAAGGTCATTTTCTACAGTGATAGTCAGAGCGCCATATTCCTTGTTAAGAATCCAGCATTTCAGTCCAGGACTAAGCACATTCAAATCAGGTATCACTTCATACGATCATTATTGGATGACAGACAGTTGTTATTTAAGAAAATTTGTAGAAGCCAGAACCCTACATATATGTTGACAAAGGGTGTAACTTTGGAGAAACTTAAGTTATGCGCATCTTCAGTTGGTCTTCTAGCTTGAAGACAGGTGTCTTGAGTTGCAGAGGTGGAGGATATTAGTTTGAGGAAAAAAACGTTGTCGTCTGTGTACCGGTCTCCAAGTGGAAGATTTGTTTGTGTTGAGCCCGTTACTCCAACTGCTCTCACATCTTTATTTGGAAGAGGCGCGACTTTGCCTTGGAAGGTCCCACCACCAATTAATGTGCAGAAGGAATTTGATTAAGATGCTACAGGCGATTTTATTGCTTTTCCGTTCTCTTTGTTCGGAAGCCTACGAAAGGATTCCTCTTTACAGGCGAACAGCTTTGGTTTTCCTTCTTTTGTTCGCAGCATTTGGGAGGCAGCAAGTGGTATAATAAAAAGGCTTCTTCTTCTTCACATGACCAAACCAAAAGCAGAAGAAAGTATTGAATGCTACTGTTTCTACTGTGATATTTCGGTGTTCTACTTACGGGAAGGAGTATCGCAAGGTGTTGCTCTCTCATAGTTATTTTTGCGTGCTTGGCAAAAAGAAGAAGTAGATAGTGGAAGAAGAAGGTTGCTCTCCTTGATTTCTTCTTGGTGGCTTGTGGCAAAAGAGAAATAGGTTTTTTCTCTTGTACGTATTTCTTCTTCTTCGGTGTTCTTGCTCTTGGGTGAATCTCAGTATAAAGAGAGAGAGAGCAAGTAAGAGATCTTGTAATTGTCGATGTGATCAAACGATGTAATTTCCTTAATTAGTAAAATCCTCTACGCTCCGTGGATGTAGGCAATTTGTCGAACCACGTAAATCTATATGTTCTTTTGGTATAAATTTTTCTCGTTTCATCTTCAATTCATCTTCAATTGTTTTTGAATATTTAAATTTCACAGCAAGATTGCTGGCAATAAATGTAATCAATAATTATATTTTTTTCTGTAAGTGTGCCAACAACTCACATGGAAGTCCCATGCGAATGACAAGTTGCATTGAATTGTCCTTATCATGCATAACTCTTTCAAAGTACCTGCATGCGTATAATAAGGAAATGAAGTGTTGTTTATGAATTGGTAGGTGGACCATTCGTGTATGGTTCTAAACGCTTTATTCGATATTATCAAATAAAAAAACGTACTAAAATGATGATTCTTTTTTTAAAATTTACTATTTTTTTGTGGACATTGGATGAACTACGTCTACATGCGTGCATTGACTTGAAACAGTACAGATTCTCTTAAAAAATGTTGTAGATACAGTGACTTTCTTTTACATATAATTTGAGCAAAACAACCAAAAGAGCCTCAAAGAAAGAAGTAAAAATAAATTTTGTTAAGATGAAGAGATAAATGAGATAATGAATACATATCCGTATTGTATAATCCTAGGCGTATTACCAACTATCGAGTATATTGTAACAATCTTAAAGTGACAATCTAAGAGTATCAACTATTAAGTACAGGTTATAGAGTACTAACTGTATCTGTACCAACTGCTGATCGACATAGCTAGCGACTCTTCACTTTCCGAGTTTGAAATTGTATTTAGGTTATATAGGGGCAGAACCATTGTTATTTTTTAGGATAGGTAAAATCATCAAATGCCAAATTTCTTTAAGTATAAATTTTACTAATAAGAGACAAACTGCTCATACATTTATAAAAAATGGGTTTCATATATATTAGTCATCACTATATTACAAACTTCTTTTTTATTTATTTCACTATCTTAATTAAATACAGTATTGATTGTTGGCGTTAATCTTATATTCTAAAGGCCATTTAAGAATAGATTAATTATTTATATTAATATCTTACATATATACGACTCAATACTTAGGTATCTACATGTCTAACACCTGTACTTTAATTTTTTACATGCAGAGCACATTTTCGATGCATTAAGAAGTAGATTCACCTTTTAAAAGTTAGAATGGAGGTATATTTGATGTGGTATGAAAAACTTGGGTGGTATAAATGTAAACGGTAAAATATAGGTATTAGATATTTATAAATATATAGGAATTAAGCGGCATGCATGTAAATGTCGAAAACTTCAAAAGCAATTATTTTATAAGAAAAAATCTTTTTGGGGTAGCTGCAAGAGTTTGAAGAAATGAAGTTGCTGCATATAAAGTTGTTGCTCAAGCAACTGACTTGGATATTAATTTTTTTTAATTTTATTTTTCAAAAAATTAGACTGTTACTCTCTGGTAGCTATTATATGCCAGGTCAAGTTGTATAACCCACCATCATAACTTCCTGAGAAAGCAGACAAAAATTTTAAACTGTTTGGCTAAACACCTCTCCAGACAACCTTCGCTCAGCCAAACTTACTCTAGAATGAAACAACAAAAGGCAGGATCCCTGATCTCACCATAACAAAAATAAGAAACAAATTAAATTAAGGAAAACATTGGGTCAAAATAACCACAGTACATGCATCCAGTCATTAAAAAAAAATACTATTATCGATGTACCGTTTAGAAAAACCACTGATATAAATAGAACAGCAGAAGCCTTACTGATATGAGAACATGTAACTAATTATTTCTTGCCTCTGGCATGCTGTTAAACTGAGAGTTATTTGACGCTACAAAATTTAGATTATAGGCATCTTTAAATTTTGCTTTCTCATAAATAAAATGCTGAGTTTTCCAAAATTATTAACGTTAACAAAAGTGGAGTACTAAGAGGAGGTAAGTGTTTCATACCAAATATCTCTTGTGAATGGGATGAAAGATGCATAGGGGGAGGAAAACCTCCAAAGAGAAGTTATGGTTGCATTAAATTGATTTAAATAAATTTAATACGGATTTCCTCACAAACATGAATCTTAGAAACATCTAGACTTGATAGACTTAAAGATTACTTGAGCCATCACAATAAAAGCCTTATTAGAAGACACTAAAGAACATGATATAAAAGGGCATTTTTTAGAACTACACAAGGAATTGGATTTTATTGTGCTGATAAAAAACAATATGTAGACATGATATTATCGATTAATGTTTCCTTAAGTGTCAGGATAAGATGTCCTCATACACAAATAATTGACAATGACTCTATAAACACTTTTCTTTGATCCAATTTGCTGCTTTAATAACTCTAGTCATGAAAGTTCTCAAGAAAGAAGCTATAGGAATATTTGTGTGAACTAGTTTGCCAAATAAAAAGGGCATTATGGGCAGAAATTTGCGATTGAAAAGATAAATTTGGAAGTGCAAAAAGGATATCGTTATTAAATATTGTGTATTCACTACAAAAATTATTATTCAAATATCATTTGCTAATACTCATGATGAAATACTTAATACTTATGATCCTATTCATAAAAATAATAGTCTCATTTTCAAGCTCATAAAATTTCAACAGCACATTTTATTGTTCAAAAAATAAGGAAGTGACCCTACTTAAGAAAATGATAAGCCTTCAAATAGTTATTAATTTTCTACAACTGAGGGATATTTCACCCAAATTTGAACTTATTTTTCCTCTTAAAATATTTCTTATAAATGTTATATATTTTATCAAAATCATTGAGAGAAGGACAAATTTTATTAAGCAAGTTTTAGGATTTGCCCCTTGGAGGATAATCTCAATGTTAAAATTTGCATACACACAATTCTTAAATTTTTATACATATACCTCTTAAACTTTATATTTACATGCATAACATCAAATTGTTAAAATTACATAAAAAATATTACCATTACTAGCATTTACAAAGTGAAATATACATTTTCATACTTAGATCGATGACATAAAAGAATCTTAAGTATAAATTTCTCAATTACTATACTAGAAAACTTGTTTTAATATTTAAAAATCAATATTTTCTAACAGTCTACTTTCTCTTTGAAGGGCTTTGAAAATGAAATATCTCTATCATGAAAAAGTTTCAACTATAGAGCTTGTGTTTAAAAATATTCAATAGTCAAATATGTCTTATGAAGATGGCTTTTTTTGGCTCTCTTCTATTTAATGTCTAAAGATTACAAAATTTTAATGAATATGATGGTTTTTTTTCTTAGTTCACTTGCAAAAAAGATTACGATTCGGGGTTATTTTCGAGGACCTTGGTTTGTAAATGATAATCTCTTATTTTAAAGTGACAAACTTCGGATTTTAAGCATAATTGTGATGACCTCAAAGAAATTACAGCCTGGGTAAAATGCTTGAAATTTTATATCTATCATTGGAATTTATATGAATATTGTTGTTGTATTCACCTAGAAACACTTATTATTAGGGATGATCTTACTATCCCTAAAGTTAGATTTATATTTGCATAACTTTATATTTTGGTGATGCAATCATCTATCAAACTTGTAATCATTTATTTAAGTATTAATGGTTCCAAAATTTAGTGGTCGGTTATTTATGACAAGAAAACTTATATATTTCTTACTTGTAAAGCCTTTGTACAAGATACTCACTCAGGTCTTCATTTACCTTTGCTCCAAATCATATTATAAATAATTATGATTTACCAATGTGATGTAGTAGAAATCATTCCACCATCATAAAGGTAATTCTTTTTCTCCTTTCAAAAATGTTCCTATTATTCTACATGGATTATTGAAACTAATCATCAAGTTAATAAAGATATCATACTTCCTAAAACATTCTCAAATGGCCTAAACTCATTCCCCATTCCATCTTAAGAGGTTAGCCTTGTCTATTTTGACAATAAGAGCACACTTTTGCTGAATGAAGAGATCCCCTTATACAATAGTAAATCAATCAACATTCTTATAAAAACAAAGCTAATACACAATAAAGTTTTCAGTATTTTTATATTGGATATAAAAAAGTAATCATTTGAAAATAATTTTAAGAGTTGCAGAAAAAGACATCACGTCCTTCATTTCAAAAATAGACAGACCCCATAAAGTATTTCAAATGACACATCTTATGTTGTCGATGTCACTCTAGGACTGGTTCCTCACTTTTGGTGCTATTGTAACCGGTGTTGTCGATGTCTTCATTGTTCTCACTAATGGGTTCATCAGATTTAAGTACGATTTAAGGATCAGTTTGGGAATCGAGATCAGAGTTAGATTGAGCAAAGTCTTTTACGTTATCACTAGAAACAGTTAAAACACAATCAAAATCATAATCATTATATACATAATGCCCTGGTGTGGCAAAAAGATAATCATACATGGTCAGGGGTTCAAGGACTTTCTTCCCCAAATCCGAGACAATCAATCTAACGAAGGCAAACCCTATCCTACCCACTGCGCTGTCGATCTTCACGACGTCATTATTTTCTTTCTCTTCTGGTTGCGACAATTTATCTGGCGAAATCTCTATCTTTGGCTGAGTAGGCTGTAGACTTTGGACGACTGACTGAGCTAAAGCGGTCTCAATCTGATCCAATATCTTCTTGGATGACTTGCGCCAAACTGTACTCCATCTATCCGTTTCTGAATAAGGATCTATCGTAGTAATTGGATTGGCTAAAATCATATTTACAAAACTTTTTTCAGGTTCTTTTAAATATTCCTTCGGGATTGTTATATTTCCTTCTTTAAAATTCATCTCGAGCCAGTCTTTGAAAGTAAAACAGCCTCTATTATGTGTCCAACCATTTTGTGATAGGGGTGGAAATTGGGATACTCCTTCTTGTCGACTTCTTCCGTCCTGATTGGTTCTGGTAATATGAAATCGGGTGTCTTCATAAAATTTGTGAACATCTTTGGTACAGCTTCATCATTTAAAGAATATACTCTCTTCTTTCATTCTAAAAGAGTCAGACCCGTCCTACCCTTTGCTTCGTATGGTCCTCCCTAGTGTGACTGATGGCTAGACTGGTCATACTGATGTACTTGTTGCTTCTGAGCATGTTGTATCGATTGATGGGAACTTTGGTGAGAATGCTTTGTCTGTGCCTTTATCAGTTGCTTTCCCTTATCGATTGTTGTCACTGTTCTGGACTTCTTCTTGAATATCCTAGTTGTCCTGGTCTTATCTGACTTCTCTTGGGAATCCATGAGTTTAACTTCCTATTGTAAAATATTAGCTTTGCTTAATAGCTTCTTGAAGGACTTGATGGTGAGTCCCTTAAGCATGAAAGCTACTGGCCCATGGATGCTTTTGAGTAAAATCACAATCGCATGTTGTTCCTGTAGTTGAGTTTCACAATCCATGCTAAATTTACTCCACCTCAAGATATAATACACCAAGGTCTCGTTAGGCTTTTGTCTCTCTACTACGAGATCTCCAATAGAAACATGATGTTGCTCTCCAGCAAATCTTTTTACGAACAACTGTTCTAACTCAGCGAACATTTTAACTGATCTGTTGGGTAGCTTGGCGTACCAATCAAATGCAATTCCTGATAGGCTGCCGACAAAATGTTGGAAGATTAAAGCTTTGTTATCTCCAGTATAGCCACAACTGGCTCGGAAATGTGCTATATGCTGTCTGGGATTTCTAGTCCCGTCAAATGTCTTAAACTTTGGTGACACAAGGTAGGGTATGATATCAAACTTCTCTGGGTAAGATTTACCCCTTGAAATCAATGCACCACCCTTAGATTAGGCTAAGGCCTCCCAAACTTGTTGTTCGATCAACTGTTTAATATCCTTCTTCGGTATGGTACTTGGTGAGGAATCATTTTTTTGCTGCTCATCTCCGTTGATGGAAAAAACTTTTGCCCTTTCATTGGTGATATGAACTTTTTTTTGATGGTTGACTCCTATAGAAGCTACCTATTGTGATTGGGACTGTCCATGAACTGTAGCCATGATAGCCATGGTGCTAGCAATCTCCTTCATTCTCTTTTTCATTTGACTAATTTGCTCATCTCTTAAGAAAATAACCCTGCACATATCATCTGCAGCGTTTCCTTGAAAGAGAGGTTGTGCATCGCGGGCAGATGTGACGGCTCTGATCTTGATGACATGAATATCTATGAAATCTTCATCTAAATAATCCTTGAAATTAAAATCTTCATCATCATTAATGGCTAATCCATGTTCTTTGGCTGACTCAAAAATCTCAGCCCTTAGCTTTTCAACTTTCTCTTCAATTATTGCTCCTTAGATCATTTTGAGATCTAGAGGATTTTTCTAAACATCCTCCCCTTGGTCATCAAATTTGTTAGCAATAGTTGTAACTATATCTGATATTTTGGACCTTTGCTCCATTCCACAATTTTGCCCTTCGGGCTCATTGAACCGTATTTGTATGGTGACCATAGGTATCCATACCTTCTTCTTTGACGATGATGTCTTAAGATAGGGTGTCTCAACGGAGGCATCGGTATGCTGAAGAGAGACATGCTCCTCGCGGTGCTTACTAAATACAGTATTGGATAACCTCTTTATCTTCTCCTTCTTTAGGTTTGTCTTACGAGCAACAAGTGACGATATCCTCAGAACCAGAAGTAACTTAGTCGGTCGACATCCTGCAGACCTTGAAGCGGCAGAGACAACAAAATTCGTGGTAGTAACGGTAGTATCAACTCAAATCCCCAGATGGAATCTGATAGAAATACGAGCTGGCCAAACTTCAGTAGACTTCTGAGATTGTCAGACAGATCTGACATCCCTCAAAATCTCTTTCTTCATTCAAGGGGAGACTGCACATCCCACTCGCTTAAGCAACTTAATGACTGAACATCCTTCTTTAGTGGCCAATCTCTGGAACACTGTACGTATTTTAGTGATAGGAGCGAGCTTCTCCCTCTCCTCACTACGACCATGAAACGATAGTAAGGTATCAACGATTTTTTGAATACTTTCATATCCATTTGTATTCATTAAAGGGTAAAACCTACTCCCTCGCTGGAGTGGAGAGACTTCCAGCAATCCAAGTTCATCCTCATGAGGAAATTCCTTAACAAGTATCTTTTCTAGAATTTCCGCTCTAGCAGCCTTTCGAGCCCTTCGACTGCTGTTTCTTCTTTGAGATCGAGTTAATGGTGCAGACTTTAAACTCGATCCAATTTCAAATACTGACGGTAGGATGATAAATCCCTTAGTTTTATCTTCCACAATCATGACCTCCTTTCCTTTGGCAAAAAGGGAACAACATACTTGATGGTGCTGGGGGAGCAGCTTTCACCTTCTTACAGTAAGGGAAGTCCAGGGTACAGTTCAAGTTGAATTCAACGGAAGGCTCCTAAACTTCTAGAGCGGTGACTTTCATTATGAAGAACTGGGCTTTTCTAAGAAAAACTTCCAGTTCACCAAACCCAATTCTAAACTTAATGGTGAGAGCGACATTGCGAGCATTGCGACTAGTTTGCAAGTTGCAGGAGAAAGTGAGCATCGGGAACGTTATTGCAGTAGCTTCAAAAAGAAAGCTCTAGGGTTAGTTATTTGGTCAACACCTTCTAACTCTAGTTCAAACACTAAAAATTAACAAATGTCGATCTGTAGACTGAGCAGTATTTATTTAATTTTTAAGTTTGTGAAGATTTTAAAATTTAGTGAAAAATAGTTTGAAAGTAGAGGGATTTATCATGTTGGATCACCCAGAATGAGACTAAGAATGTTGGGCTGATGACATTAAACCAAGCGCTTTGTGGAAGGCAACCCATATGTATCGTTGTTTACTTTGATTTTTGAATTTTTGTTTAAAATTATATATATATTGTAATTTGGCAAAGTGAAGTCGGTTTCTACCAATAAAGGTTAAAGAGCAAGCACGACACGAACAATTTGACTTAAATTTTAAAGTAACAAACTAAACTCAAAAGGACACAAAGAAGAAAATAAAGTTTAGGACTCAGTGCGGGACCGACTTTACAATGAAAATTACCCAGGCAAAACTAATCCACCAACACACCTATTGGGGGACAGACCCCACATAAAGATAAAAATCCTAATGGACTCCTGAACCTCTCTGTCCAATGGTTATTGATCAGACGGTCATGAAGTCCGGAAAAATTGACTGTATAATCCAAGAAAGAAATGTGTGAAGCATGTCAACCAAAGAAGGGTAATTTAGTCCATAAGGGATATGGACACATTACCTATGTATGAAGACAATATTCTCTGATTTAAATGGAGAGAGAAAATAATCACCAGCGGAGTCAACAAAAGTTATCGACACTAAAATGTTGGTTGGGAGATTGAAGTTGTCGGTTGCTGGAATGGATATCCCAACTCCCTATTTAAGTTAGGCTGGGAGGATACCTGCTGCCATTCCAGAGTTTGGTCCAGTTGATTGGAAACTGATGTGAGATTGTTAGCCCTCAGGCGAGGGAGTAGTGGGAGCTTTGGAATGGCAGCCGGTATTCTCCCAGCCTAACCACGGAATTAGGGACCAAACTCTGGATTAGTCAATGTTCTTTATAACACTCGGAAGATGGTAAAGAATAGGATTGCTTCTATTTGGCACAAAACAGTTTTTATATATATTTTCAAATGATTTTAATTTCTTCACCATCCATATACTCATTATAAAAGGGAAGGATGTTGAACTTTCCATAAAAAAAAAAACTTTGTTTAGTTTTCATAATTTTACTTTTGAAAGTTAATTCTTAGTTAGTTACATCATTTTTCAAGTGCATTTTATTTAGCATTTACCTTAGTAGTTAATATTCAAACTTCGCATTTTACTTTTGTTTTTGTATTTTTAATTATAAAATAATTTTAAAAACTTAATTAAAGGATTTTCCCACTTCCTTGTGGGATCGATATCTAGAACTTCATTAGAGCGCTTTATTACATGGGCAATACGTATAATTGTGTTGATTTTAACGGGGATTTGGCAGTTTAAAAGGATTTTTAAAAAATAATATTTTTGTTGGGATTATATTACATATTTATTATATATCTGTTGTTTGTAATTTTGTAATATTGAAAAATATTTGCAAAATTTACACACTAAATCTACCCTGCGCATCAGCTCATCCGTTTGAGATCCATGAGGAAGTGGCTGAGAAATGCAAGATGTCCTTGAGAACATTGACCCACAACCCCGATAAAGTGGTGGTCAATCTAGCGTGCCAACTAGAGGAAGAGCGAGAGGAGACAACCACTCTTTGCCATGATTTGTCAAAACTTCAGGAGGATGCCGTTATGCAGAGGGCTCAGTGAAAGGCTGAAGCTACAATTTTGTTCAAGTTAGCTGGTTAGACTCATTTTGTAGAAGGTTGTTTAGAAAGTGTTATGTCTTGGTCAAAGCAACCGAGAACGAGTTTATAAAGTACCTTCTGTCTAATTTAAGTTTGCTGTAATTACTTTATCATAAAAATAAAAAATTTATATTCATTTTCAATTTCTATGTTGATAGGATGTTTTTTCTGTCGGAATCTCCAAGTGATGTTTCAACTTTCACTGTATCCATATAAATAGGGGTTGAGATGTCCATTTAGGCGCCTGTTGTCTTCTTCTTCGGGCTTGTATCGTTCAATCTTCACTGTATCTATATAAATAAAGGTTGAGATGTCCATTTAGGCGCCTGTTGTCTTCTTCTTCGGACTTCTATCGTTCAATCCTATTTATTTTGTTCAGCTTTTGTCATCTTCTTCGGGCTTCTATCGTTCAATCTTATTTATTTTGTTCAGCTTTTCGTTCTTGGTCGAAGCAACCGAGAACGAGTTTATAAAGTACCTTCTGTCTAACTTGAGTCTGATGTAATTACTTTATCATAAAAATAAAAAATTTATATTCATTTTCAATTTCTATGTTGATAGGATGTTTTTTCTTGTCGGAATCTCTAAGTGATGTTTCAACTTTCACTATATCCATATAAATAGGGGTTGAGATGTCCATTTGGACACCTGTTGTCTTCTTCTTCAGGCTTCTATCGTTCAATCTTATTTATTTTGTTTAGCTTTTCCTCTTATTTTATGATGGCTTGGAAGCCCACTCCTCAAACCTTCAGTCTGGTATCAATGACCGAGCAGTCAGTTATGTCCTCGTCAAAGGTTGCCTTCATGGAAGATGCTTTTATTTTCAGGTCAACCATCAAGTTTCAGGCCGCTCTCCTCCATGAGAAGGAGATTGATCAGTTTGGTAATGAATTAATCGTTTACAAAGAACAGCTGCAGTATGGATTGAGCTAACCTTTTGTTCATCATTCTATTTCGCTTGAATCAGATGTTTGGTTTATCAAACTCAATGCAAAGTTCTAAAGACGTAAGACATATTGAAACTAAGAGGATGAAACTTTTGTTTAAAGCTAGCTGGAGAATTAATTTCCGTTCGGATTTGTCAATATGAATTTATAAAGTCGTACAAATTCTTATATACTTTTTCTCTTTTTGACTCCCTAAAATATACCAATTAAAATTTTTTTCAATTTTTTTGTTCAGTTAAAGAACACACAACTGCTGCTTTTTGGGAGCCTATTTTGCTTATTTGCTTAGGTGCCTCAAGTCTATCTCTTATATTTCTTGCGCCCGTCATTTTGGCCCTCCTACAATTTGAAAAACGGGTTTCTCATACAACTACACAGAAGAGTAATTCATTTCTTATTCATTGTAAGAACGTATTCTACCTTCTAGCAGTATTTTTATTTCTTATCTCTGTTTCCTTGACGTGAGCATTAATTGTTTTAACTTGAAAAAGAAACTCGAATAGAGCATATTTAACAGATTTGATTGCATTGATGAAATCAAACTTTGAAATTTTTGTTCAAGTTTAACAATTATCTGAATTTCGGGTATTTGATCGATAAGAAAAAAGATAAATTCAAAACCGAATTATTTTACCATAAAGTAAATCCATTCATTAATTTAACAAATCAGTCATCCAATATATATGAATTGATAGAATGCTCACATTTTCGTTAGGATTTCAAAATTCAATTAAACCAAATTAGAACATATTGATCTGATTTTGATCAATCATTTCATGATTAATATAACCACCTGTCACTTCATGGAAAGATATTCCTTGTTTGCAAGGTTTCGTAGCATGAAAATCGTCAGAAGTTTCAAAACTACAACCCAGGCTGGCATAACCATGCCACCCTTTAGCGTACCCATGCCGCAATGGCATGACTTCGCAAGATTCCCCCCAGCGCATCCATGCAGCGAGCCGAAGCACCAACGCTGCGAGGCGGAGCACCAGCGTTACCTCTAGTTCGTGTGCACCCACGTAGTGAGGTGGTACACCCGCACAATCTAAGCTCATTTAGGTGAACCTGCGCTGCGAGAGTTACGCCTCAATGAAGCGGGCACGTGACCATGGCTCCGGCGATCCGAGGGACTCCACCTTGATTTCGAGTGCCAAGGGACGCCTCCCTTTAGTGTGATCGTCTCTCCACTCTATAAGAGGCCCCTCTTCAGCTTTGGACAGGACTCCTCTCATACTCTAGCCTCTTCCTCACTTCTCCTCTCTCCCACTCCGGTGTTTGTTCACTCGATCTGCCTCCTCCCTTGGTCTGACGCTCTGGCTTCATTCATTCTCTGGTGTTCATTTGTTTAAAAGCATGTGAAATATCAGATTCATCCGTTCTTCTACACATCACTTTTTCCTTCCCCTTCTTCACTCCACTTCAACTTCTTCTTTTCCTTCTTCACTTCTCATCACTACTATCTCTCTATCATAAGAACTCTTATGTAAAATGCTTGGTTTAATGTAGTGGTCTCTTCATCCTTGATTTTCCTTAAGTTTAAAAGCATGTGAAGTAAAAAGTTCATCCAGGATTTTCCTTATGGTTAAAAGCTCGAAAAATATAGTTCATCCACGGTTTTTCTTATGTTTAAAAGCATCTAAAATATAAATGTAAAGTTTATCCACTATTTTCCATAAGTTTGAACGCATGTGAATTATAAAGTCCATCCATGATCTTCTTTATGTTTAAAAACACGTGAAGTATAAAGTTCATCCAAGTTTTTCATTATACTTCATAGCATTTTACCCATCTGTTCCAGATGTTTCAAAGTATTTTATCCATGTGTTTCCTTATGTTTCAAAGCATGTCATTCATGTTTTTCCTCCCTATGTTAAAATCAAATATAGACCACTCTATGTTAACGGACCTCCTGCATTTTGTTAAGATCTTTGTGTGTGAAAAATGATTAGTCAATATAACAAAAGGTGGAGAGAACTCCTTATATGTATGCTCTCTTCATAAATATCCTAAATAAAAATGTATCATTCTGCAAGCCCATGTGATTAAAACCTTTGAAATTAAAACCTAAGAAAACGAAATAAAAGAATGAAATTTTAAACCATTGAAAAAATTAACATAAAACCATAAAGAAAATTCCAAAACCATTAAAAATAAAAAATAAAATCTCTTAAAGGTAATTCAAGATTTTTTAAAAAATGAATTAAGAAACTCTTAAAGATAATTTAAGTTCTTTTGAAAAAATATGTTCAAGTCTTTTTTTCTTAAATATAAAGAGACTTAGAATCTTTAACATTTTAAAATATTTATAAAATTAAAAACAATCTTAATTTTAAAATATTTTAAAACACTTTAAAATAACTTTAAACCCTAAATCATGAAACATTTTGAATTCGAAATACCAAAATAATTTTAAATCAAATAAGATAACTTAAAGTATTAAGACATTTTAAAAAATCAGTAAAACACTTCTAATCAGATAGAATAACTTATAATATTGAAAAATTTTAGCAAATTAAAATACTAAAATACTTCAAACAATATGAAATATCTTGAAAAGACTTGAACACTTTAGACCTTTTAAAACTCAAATAATTTAAAACATTTAAAACCCTTAAACCACTTGAATTTTAAAAATATTCAAAGGGCACTTCAAGTTTAAATCACATACGTTTGCAAATTTAACTTGAACCTTATTGTAAAACCTGACACTAACATCGAGAATCAAACTTAAATATAAAATGAAATGGAAAACACCAACTTAGACAAGAAAAACAAATGCAAAACATTAACTTAGAATATTTTGATTATCATATTGACTGACAAACATAGAAGCTAAAATAAATCATGAATTAAATCTCAAATCTCAAAAGGAATTTAAAATTAGCCAACATAATTATAAATATCACACCTAGATAGATCAAATGCAAACATTATGACTCGTCAACTTAGAAATAAAACTAAGGATCACATATCCCCTAGACTCTTCCATTTTAGAAGTATAGTTTATACTTCTTAGTACCCTAAATGGTGCTAAGCACTAGGACCTATAAAATAAATATTCTTTAAGCCCTAAAACAATGTAGGTGCCCTATGATCATGAAACGCAAAGTTATTGACAAAAATACCTCTAACCACCTTTATTTAAGAAATTCAACACTTGTCATTTCTATATATGATTAGTTTATAGTTGAATGATACTAATGCATTCGAGATGATGAATAACCATGAGCATCTTGACTGCAAGCATTATGGCCAAATTTATACACATATCATCGCTATGGAGTCAAGTGAATATTTCTGGTTATAATGCACCCGGAATGATGGATAACAGTAAACATCTTGATCGAAGACGTTATGTCCAACATTTTGCTTAGGCTACACACTTATCCTCTTTATAGAGCTTAAGTTTATCTAAGAATTAGGGTTTTTCCTTCGTCTAAAAAACATTCCTAACCAATTCTACCCTCTTAATTTACGACTCTTTCCTGCACCATTTTTTGAAAGTCAATCTTTCAAACCTATCATCCCAATTCAAAACTTAAAACTAAACTCGCTAAATCAAATTTTTCAAAAAGAATCCTACTTAAACCACTTTACTCTCTCTTATTCTCTTTTAATCTTGATTAAAATAATCTTAACTAAAACTTAAACCTATCCAATGATCATCGGCTCTAATCATTCGATGTATACCTTCCTCCCTTGGTTGGTTAAGTCATTGTTTTGGTCTTTCAATGATACATATTCATTGGATTATAAGCCCACTTTCTTTTCAATTCCTTTAAAACTCTAAAGTTGTATCAAGCACCCTTCAAAATTCTAACTTTGAAATATCCAATCTTGAAATATGAAGAACATAAGTTGATATTTTAATTGTGAAATTTCCTTAGATTTCACAATTTTGGAGATATAATTAACTATGAGAGCTTACTTTTGTAGGGATACCAGATCCCATAATAAATGTACTCTATCTTACACCAATAAGATGAGACTTTAATGTTATTGTCTCTAATCAAAGAAAATATTATGACTTTTTCAAATATATTTATATTTTTTGTATTTTTTATTTTTTCTAAATTAACAAAATACTTAAAAACACATTTTAATTTTAATTTTAGTTTTCATATTCCCAAGTTCCTTTAACTTTACTGAGCTCATTAAACTCAATTTTAGTTTTTTCTAATTTATATTTTATTTTTTATAGTTATTTTGGTTAATAATTAGGAAAGAAATAAGAAAATATATTTAAGTACTTAAAATACATTTTCTATATTTAAAATTTTGTTACACCTAAAATATATAGTCTTTATGTACACATTTTTATATCTATTTTTGAGATATTGTGCTTAAATGGATTGTATTTGTGTTTTTTTTCTTTCAGTTACAATCAAATGGATGAATAATGATGAAAGGAGTGAAAATGATCAAATTTGGAACAAATATGAAGAAAGTGTGGAAAAGAACTGTGATGCCTAAGCGCACAGAACCAGCGCTTAAGTGCCAATAAAACTGAGAAGACCACGCCTAAGGGCCAAGTACCTCGCGCTTAAGCGTTAGAAGTAGTTATTTGATGATTCAATAAATTAGACGAATTTTTGAAGAGGAGTTTGAAGCAACTCTAGGTGAAGACGTGGGAAATAGTTAATGGACACAAAAATACATTCAAATAGCTTTTGAAAGGAAGCAACTCCTGGAAGATTCATTGAATGTGGACATATTTTGAAGAGACACCAAGGCACTTTTTGAAAAATTATGAAAGAAGACTTAGATTGGATTGAAGAAGAGACTCTCACACCCCTCCCCCCCAAGTGCCCTAGACTCTCCTATAGCGCCCTCATAGCTACACCACCGACGCCTCTCTCATAGATTAATTAGGATATTATATTAGAGTGAAGAAGAGAGGAGTTTTAGTGTTTGAGTAGAGAGTATTGTAAGAGAAAGAAAGAGAAGAGATTCATAGGAACTTCAAGATAGGAACTTCAAGAGTTTTAGGAACTTCAAGAGTTTGGTGGAGAGGATTTAAGATAATTTTTTATCTTTGTAACTACATTTGGTTTTAATTTACTTAAAGTATGGAAATAATTTTAAAATATATTTTGGGAAATGAAACTTAAGTGTGGTTTTCTTTTATTCATTAATCCTAAGTAGTTTTATTTATTTTTTTCCTTAAAATGATAAGTGATTAAGTGTTCGATGGTAGTTGTGTGAAGTATTAATCTTTAATGTTCGAATAAGTTGTATTAATTTTAAACCTTGTACTTCTTTTAGTTTTTGATTTGGCCAATTAAGATGTTAATATTTGTTGTGAGTACATGTAAAATCTGAGATGATATTGTCTAAGTCAACTAATGGTAAGATCACATGAGATTGTATAGATGAGAATGTAATTCATATAATTGAGTGCAAATAAATAGAGAAATAAACTTTAAAGGGTGTAGAATTAGAGGACTTTAGAGTGACAGGCTATAATCCTCAATTTGGTTTACAGTTTTAGGTTTTGATATGAGATGTTAGCCCCTAAGTGGAGGGAGAAGAGGGTGGAGGGAGAAGAGAAGTGGAGGGAGAAGAGGGAACTCTAGAGTGAGAGCTAGTATCTTCCCTACTAACTCGTCTTCAAGGCTATTC
The DNA here is from genome assembly GCF_001263595.1 of Phalaenopsis equestris. NCBI lineage: Eukaryota > Viridiplantae > Streptophyta > Magnoliopsida > Asparagales > Orchidaceae > Phalaenopsis > Phalaenopsis equestris. Next base: position 544,081 of record NW_018164935.1, read on the forward strand.
AAACTTTAAATTAGTCATTATTTTTTATAGCATCTCTAGTAAGGGTAAAGAATACTATTGTTCATATTTGTCACAACATAATTTTAATACTTCCACAATATAATTCCTATACTTGTTACTGATTCAAGATAAGGAAAAAGATATTTTATTTATATTACCTTCATCTTACAAATATCTAGTTAAATTTAGTTTGTTGTTTACCTTACTTTCAATTAAAAAAAATTAACCAAAAGAATCAAACTCTCATTCCTATTATAGCATATCTAGTTTGAGTAAGAATATTTTGCAAAGTAAAATTTATTATCTAATTTCTTCTAATTTTAGCTACATATTATATTTGTCTATTGGGGTACTATATTTGGGCTTAATCAAAAAGACATATACTTGATAATGATACGTACACTTACGTAGTATCTCATAATTAAATATAATAATTACATTCTTACTTGCTTCAAAGTCAAGATTTTGGTAGCCGTTGCAAAGTAAGAAATATAAGGAAAAATTAAGATTATAACTGCATACATCATACTGTCATATAAAATTAGGATCAATATTATACTTTTATTGTTCTTTTGTATGAGCATGTTACTTACATTACCTCTTAGAATAAGAGAACAGTATTCTGGTTCTATAGAAGGTACACAGTGGCAAGACAACGACCAAACTATTTGCATGTACTCCTTAAATAATAGACCCTAAACTTGAAGTCGTCACAGTACAGAGCTTGAAGTTAGCTTTGTGGGCAGCGTGACCTAGATGAAAGAGAAGAAAAACTTCAGGAGAGAAAAAGAGACCTTCACCAACAAAACCTTTCCTTAGTCCAAATAACAACAACCTATAGGACTTCGAGGTGGTCGGGCCTAGTGTGACATAAACCTCACATTATCTGTAGACCTTTGCACAGCCATGTTGTGCAATTTAAGCCCTAACACTTTAGAATTCCTAGATCGTTATTTGGTATGACATAAATTCTCTTATCTTCAAGGTTGGTTACATGATCATATATCATGTAAATGTAAGCTCTAAGTAATAAAAATTACAGGATGAAAACTAAAGTAATATAATTTTTGAAACCAAAGTTAAACCATATGATAGTTTGGGAAACCATCGATGTTCTCCTCGAGATTTGTGATATCCCCTACCTCTCTTTCCTTTGGATTCTGAAAATAATTACTCATACTTGATCCACTCCCATTTGATATCTCATGTCCTATATTGAACACTAAACTTTATTTACTTGGGGTGTAATTAACTGCAGGGACTTGCTTCTTTAGAGAAATAAAGAACCCAGGTAATATAAACCCTATCTAATCCATATATTAGATAGAGGAATTTGTCGGGCAACATATAAAAAGGTTCACAGGTCAAATGGATGTCGTAAACTCTTTTAGTTTATTTAATTGATCCTTCTAACAAGTAATGTGCTTATTCTTTGGGATAGGTGCATTGCTTACAGTTTTGTGCTCGATCATTTAAATTATTAAAATGTATGGAATCTATGCGGTCTCACATTTTTCAAAATTAAAATGCTATATTTTCAAAATTAGAAATTGCATAGAAAAATATATATACATTAAATTAAAAAAAAAATCATTTTATGAAATCTTGGCCGACAACAAGGAACATTTTTATTCAAATAAAAACAAACATACAGCTCTTGGTGTTCCTTTCTTACAATAGAAGCAATAAAAATTCTCTAAAATCTTATCTCAAAAAAACAAAAGAATGAAAAAATAATAGGTGAAGAAGATCTCTATCTAACCTAGCCTCCTTTTCAATTCTCTCCTCCAAAAGACCTCAAAATATTCCAATTACATTATTTTTTTAGCATGCATTCAAAATCCTTTCCCTTTTTTTATCCTGTGATAAAAATTATTCAAAAAAGAAATTATACGTCGGCATGACCATGTCTGACCTACGACATAATTACACCACTTCCTCAAGTTGGGCAGCATGCTCACACCACATTTCAGTATGGTTACACTGAGGGCTCCATCGTGTTGTGTGCTTAACATTTGAGTGTGCCAATCTATGCCAATTTTAGGCATAGCTACGCCAATACTGATTTCCCCAAATTTCCTCATTTCAATCTAGTTTTTGTGTTAGTCCTCCTCTAACCTGCAAATTGCAATTCCGACCTTTCAAAAGCATAAAATCATGTATTTAAAAGAGGGAAAATGTAGGAATTACATCATAAAATGTTTGAAATTTTGAGTCATGTCAATGGTACAAAGCACCACTTCGCAATTCAAGAGACACCACAACATAACAAGTTGGTAGAAATGATTAAAAGGACTTTAGTGGAGATAATTTTGTGTGTGCTACTTAATGTTTGGTTGGATAAAATCTAGTAGGTTAAGTTTTTAAACTATGATTGTCTCTTAGAGAACCTTCAGCCTTTCGTGTCTTAAATGGATTGTGCTGAAAGTATCCTACTAAAAATTATGAGCACATTAGGGAGCTTAGGTGTTTAGCTTACTATCACATGTAGAATGATGAATCACAAGTAAAGAAGACAATCTTCATTTCCTTCATACATGACGTCAAGGGCTTCAAAATTTATGATTTTTCAGAGAGAAAAATTTTCATTAGTACGGATACTTTATTTGATGAGCCAAGCTTGTTGAAGTCTGGTCACTCAAAATTGGTTTGGAGTTATTTTATGACCACATATATGTATCAGAATTGGAGATTAATGCAACTCTATTTATTTCATAGATTTCATCCACTTTTACTCAAGTACTTGATTCAATTGTATCTTAGAAGGTTCCTATTGACATTTACTTGGGAGGGGGTGGGAGATGATATTGAGGATGAGACACTTGCTCAGAAATTTATTGTTATTAACATGATTAAGCACCAGAATATTATAGAAGTAACTTGGTTAAAGGTTCACATAACATTTGCACTTTTGGCCATGGAGACTGAAATTTTTTTTCACTACAAGAAAGTTGCGGAGAGCTCAAATAGTGATTTTTTTAGAGAGAAAATGGATGAAGTGATGGAGTCTCTTCAAAATAATGCTAACTAAAGGTTGGTAAAGCTTCTTCTAGTAAAGAAAGCCATTGGGTACAAATGAGTGTATGTAAAGAACGAACGATCACATGAAGCTGATGTGCAGTACAATACAAGGTTAGTGCAAAAGAATTTACACAATGACAAGAGATTGACTATGATGAGGTATTCTCCCGGGTGGTCAAGCATCCCTCAATCATTATTCTTATAGCACTTGTAGCATAATACGGTCTAATTTTTTATCTGCTTGATGTGAATAATTCACTCTTATACAAGAAATTATAAGAGATCTATATGTTGCAACCATTTGGATATAAAGTCTAAGAAAATTTAATTTATAGATTGGACAAGTTTTTATATGAGTTGAATCAATCACCACGAAAGTTATATAAAAATTTTGATCAATTCATGAAATGATAGAAGTGTACGAAAAGCCAATACAATCATAGTGTATAGTTTAATGAAGTGCTCATTAGTGAGTTCATATACTTGCTTTAATATATTGATGGCATATTGATTATAAATGTAGTCAGACCAAGATTAATATGATGAAGAAGCAACTATCTAGACATTTTGAGAAAAAAAATTAAGTGAAACTCACAAACTTCTTGGCATGGAGATTCTTTGAGACAATGCAGCTCAAAATGTTTATCTCTCAAAAGAAGCATAAGTTCAAATGGTACTGAAAAAATTTGAGGTTGATGACTCGAGCATGACATTGAGTCTATCAATTGTACGTCACATCTAGTTTTGTTCAGAACAGTATTATAAAGATTATAAGAAGAGAAAATGTATGTGATATATTCCTTATGCTAAAGTAGTGGATAGTTTGATGCTTGTCATGATTTATAATAGAACAAACATTGCAAAAGGAGATGTCATTATGAGTAGGTTTGTGCATGGTCTAGGGTGGACTCGTTAGCAACCTGAGAGGAGTATTTTGAGTTATCTAAAATATAGAGTAGATGTTGGCTTGATATTTGAGAGACATTCATCTATTACTGATTTATTTTTATATTACAATGATTCATACTGTGTAAGTGATGTGGATAGGTGTAGGTCTACAAATGCCTATTTAATATCATTGGTATATGATTTAGACAGCGGGAGACCATCTCTTTAGTCTTTTTCTTTGTCTATTATGAAGACTCGGTACATGACAATTATGTATGTAATGAAGGAAGCGATGTGGATGTTGACCGCACTTTTGGTTGAGGTCTAGAAATTTCTTTAGTAGCCTAGGTCTAGCCAAATGACTTTCCTACTGACTAGTCTTAGAAAACTAGAAAAGGTACCCTCACCATTAGAAACTCAAAACCCTTCTCTTTACTCAACTTGAAGTTCCACATATTGGTCATAACCTCTAGCACTTAGTAGGTAAGATCATTATGAGGGAACTCAAGGAGAGTTCCTATAGGACTACTTGGCCTTAGGATTGACCCTGGGTGTTGGTTTGGAGCTAAGATATACAATACCCTCACAATACCCTCACAATACCCTCACCATACCCTCACAATACCCTGGCTAAGACCAATATATGGGGACCCAAAATGGAGATTTCATTGTTCCATGACTCATTCAAAATGGTTCTCTACCCAATTGCACTTGAAATGCCCAACTTGGTCTTTTGCCCCTAGGCACCTCCAAATTACCTAACTGCCCTTGGGACCCAAATTT
>NW_018164935.1:549518-551843 GCF_001263595.1 Phalaenopsis equestris
ATGTCAATACTCTATGGTGTCATTTTTCTTGCTCATCATGAGCTTTAGACTTCATCTCCAAGCATCCCAACTGATCTAAATCTATGAAAAAGCCATGGACATGGCTATGGAAGAGGAGAGAGCTCAAGGCCAAACAAGGAAGAGCCACCATAGATTAGCAAAACCTCCTCCAAAATATCCAAAATTCTTCTCTAAGCACAGAGAAGAAGGGCTCCACCATTAATTGCCCTCAAAGCCTCCAAAGGGAGTTCAATTTTGAGCTTAAAATCAAGCTCAAAATCAGGGCACTACTCCAAACTCCACCAAAATCAAATTAACCTTGCACACACCTTCACAAGACCTAAAGAAGAAGCTTTCCTATCAAACCCCCCTCTCCCAAGCCCTCATTTGTTGTGGAGGATAAGGCCTAACCCCATTTTTGGGATTTCTAAACAAAACTCAAAGGAACTCCAATTGGTACTTAGAGAAGCTTTGTTGGACCTCAACGAACATTCCACAAGCATCCAATTGAGGCCACACCTCTTGGATAAAGGTATAGGCCATTTTTCCCTAAATTCGAGCTCGGTTTCACATATTGTGAAGAAAACTTACAAATCATGCTTGATTAACCGTATGGATGTGTAGAGCTATGTCAGATCTACGATTTAAAAAAAATTTCATGTAAATCCTCCAATAAGAAATGAGGGAGATATTAAGGTTTTAGTGTGGACGGTCACGGGATCATTCCTTTGGGAACGATGAACGGATGCCGTCCATTCGCGCGTGTATCGAATGTATGGCAGAGATCAAGCCTGATGATCCTCTGGAACGGATCCTGTACATACACAGCGCGCTGAGTCAGCGCTGACGCAGATGGCGGCGACAAACCAGAGCGCAACACGTGGCATTTTCGGAACCGCCCATGATCCAGTCAGCGCGTGGGTTTAAGCAGAAAATTATGGGATTTAAAAAATTCAGAAAATACCCCTAAACTTCAAAAATTCATAGCTTTTCATAGAAAACTCATAAAAATAAAATAAAAAATACCCTCTTGCTCAATGAACACAGGAGAATCATGTGAAATAAATTTCATGCTAATTTTATGTATATTTAATTTTATAAAAATTAATTAGTGTTAGAGGTTTTTGAACTCTCCATTCCTATTGACTCATCACCTTGACCCCAATGTTTTATATGTTGTGTTTATATGTTGTAGCCTGACCCTAAATTTTTATATGTTGTAGCCTCTGTCTAGATGCATAAAGACATAGGAGTTTCAAAAACATAGGAGATTTCTAGACAGAGATCTTAATTTTCTAAGTTTTTATGGATTTTCTATTCAAATAATTATAGAAAGTTTTATGTGGCTTAGAAAATTCTACAAAAATTCATAAAAATTCTACAATAAGTTTCCTATGGCCAGAGTAGTCTTAGGAAATAATTTTATAATTTTTAAGAATCAAAACATCACTATTTTGAGCAAACCTTATTTTGAGACATCACTATTTTGAGCAAACCTTAATTTGCTTAAAATATTTAATTTGGAATACATAGAGATCAATATCACTTGATTTTTAATCTTCACTATAGCTCATGAGTCAAAGAACTCACCATAAGAATTTCAAGTCATTTGGAGATCATTTAATATTTTTAACTGATTTTTAAATGTGACCATCAAATTTGAAACTTAAATGATTTTTTAAAAATCAAAATATAACTCCAAAAATTATGAAACTTAGTTTTTTGAGTTCACTGACAGGGCGATTAATAAAAATAAAATTATATTTAAAATAAAAACTTGATTTTTATGTTTACTCTAATTATTTTTAATAATTAAAAAAATAATAAAAAGAATCATAAATTATTAAACTCATGAAAATGTTCCAAATTATTTCCTAAACACTTAGGAATCATTGGAATATTTTTCCAAGGTCTAAAAATAAAGATATCTATTTTTAAACCTTAAAATGATTTTTAAGGCTTAAAAATAGAATCTTTACCAAAATTTCACCAAAATATTTCTAAAAAATTAAATAAAAATCAGAAAAATAAAAAATAAATTTCTCTGGATTTTTTGACCTTATAGAGATTTTTAAAAAATATAAAACATATTTTTTAGCATATAAAATATTTTATTTTTATTAAAGTCCCCAAAACTTCAATTAATTTTAATAAATCACAGAAACTTCCAAAAAATTATGAAATTTTGGCCAAATGACTTTCTGGTCTAGGGCTAGCTTAAATAAAAATTTTAAGTGATTAAGAGTTGTCTTGATCATCTTTTGGAATTTTCTTTGAAGATACATATTTTTGCATGAAAATAATTATATGAATTAAATTAAATTG
>NW_018164935.1:552582-553189 GCF_001263595.1 Phalaenopsis equestris
AATATTCAGGATGAATTATTACATATTCAGGATGAATTATTAAGTAATAAAATAAAGTTTAAATGGACCCAAGAGACATTAACAGACATTAAGAAGGTTGCATGGACCTGCTCCCTACTCTTAACCTGATGAATACCTTAGAGATCTATTAAACTTAATATGATTTACTTAATAATTGTTGGCATCAATTTTTGGATGTCACGAGTGCCGACAAATTCTATACGTCGCGCCGTGCACGAAATTGGCTCGAATTGACTCGATCAACAGCGAGCTCGTTCAAACAACCCCGAACGATAAAAGAGGGAAATGAAAATTTTTATTTCCCTCTCTTCTCTTCAATTTTCATTTCCCTCTTTTCTCTCCTCCCTCTCAAAAATTTAATTAATTAAAAAAGAAAAAAAAAAACAGTTACGCTCCTCTTCCTTTCCCCCTCCCACTTCCCCCTCCCACTGGATCGGCTCCAAGGCCTCCTCGCCATACTCCTCCCGCTCCTCTCATCCGTCGCCGGCGAAACTCGGCGCCGCCGTCTCCCGCCTCGGCATCCCTCCTCCATTCTCCGCATCTCATCATAGCCAACCTCTCATTCTTCTTCTTCTTCTATTTCTCC
>NW_018164936.1:0-647 GCF_001263595.1 Phalaenopsis equestris
AGCTAAGGTCTAACCAAAAGCTTTTTTATATCTTTCAATGTATCTAACAGTCTTTGCTTTTATAGATCATTTAATTCTGAAGATATAATGATAGGTAATGTAGATGAGTCTCCAAAAAATACATACTTCAAGTGCCTAGGCAATACTTTCCTAGGCAATACTTTTGGTTTTATAATCGATGAAAATAGATTTTTATCGGCATTCGATGAAAATAGATTTTAAAATAGATTTTTATCGGCATTTTCCGTAATATCCAACATCTCAAATTTTCCCTGAACATAATCGAATTCTTCGTTTTCTAATTTGCACAAAATAACTTCTTCATTCTTTTCAAATTGTTCCTTCTCTACAAAATGTTCTTCTTCTTCAAAATGCTTTTTATCTTAAAAATGTTCTTTAAAATGTTTGTTTAGTAGATGTTTAATGATTTCCGTGCGAAAACATTCATTATCTCTTTCAACAGCAGGGTATTTCATAGATTTTGCAATGTTAAAAGTCACTTCTTGATCATTAACTCTCATAATTAATTCTCCTTTTTAAACATCTATCATAACTTTTCCAGTAGCTAAAAATGGTCTCCCTAAAATAATAGGTATTTTTTTATCTTCCTCCATATCTAAAACAATGAAATCCACAGGAAAGATAAA
>NW_018164936.1:816-1167 GCF_001263595.1 Phalaenopsis equestris
TATCCGTGAACTTCCTTTTCTTGTTCAGAATATCTTTCATAAATTTCACATAATTGGGCATTTTCTCTAAAGCTTCTACGAGGGAATGTTTACTGTTAATTTCTTAAGAATTTCTAAAAATTTGGAAAATTATTTATTTTGTTTGTGTTGCTTCAATATTTGTGAAAGCGGTGGTGGAGGTTTCTGCAAAGTAATTTTCATTGGTGTAAATTGATACTCTAAATCTGGGTATTCATGATCCCTCCTTTTTTCGGTATCCACTTTCTCTTTTTCAGTTTCTGTTTCTTTTTGCACCCTTATTTCCAATTCTTTTTCACTTCGTAATTGTATCGCTTTGATTTGTTCTTTTCC
>NW_018164936.1:3072-3459 GCF_001263595.1 Phalaenopsis equestris
TTTTAACAAATCAATTGACCAGATTGAAAATAAATTAAGATCGAAGTGAAAATATCATCACAATTTCTTAAACATTTTCATGGCTTCACCAATTCAAATCACCATTTCACAAATCCCAAGACAATGAGAAAGACAGAGAAAAATACTCAGATATAATGGGGAAAACACAACAAAACTCGGAGTTCATATATAAAATCAAAGTCATACAAACTACAACAAGTAAATAACTTATCTCTAGTTTCTCCCCAATAACACTCCTCGAAGTCCTCTAAAAATCTTCCTTTCTTTACAACACACGAAATTCCTCTTCGACACTTCTTTTACTCTCTAGATTCTTTCCCTCCTTCTCCAGGCTCTCCAATTTTTGGCCAAAATAGTCTTTTAAAA
>NW_018164936.1:3535-5558 GCF_001263595.1 Phalaenopsis equestris
CCTTCCCCAAAGGTTGAGAGGGGAAAACCGTCGAGCTCGCCATCGGCAGACTTCTGAGAATTTTGTCCTGCAGCCTAGGGAAAAACTCGCCGTCGGTGGGGTCAAGGGTGTTGTCGGCAGCCTAGTTCAAATCTCCACATTTTAGTCCTTTTCGCTCCAAATTCTCTCCTTTTTGCATCTGTTTACTCCAATGATCCTAATTCATCATCCCTGCAACTTCCTGCAACAAAACATCAAAAATACTTTTCTTTAAAGTGTAATATCTTTAAAAACAGTATAAAATAGGTATGAAAATCTCAACATATTTTCCTCTGGTCTTGAGGTCAACATGAGGCTGTTGCACTTAGTGAGGAGTCCAGTGCTATAATTCAGAAGAAGCTTCCTGAAAAGCTTAAAGATCCTATTAGCTTTACAATTTCATGTGGAATAGGAGTCATATTTTATGGGAAAGCTTTATGTGATTTAGGTGCAAGCATTAACCTTATGTCATTATCAGTATTTAAAAGATTAAGATTAGGAGAAATAACCCGTACCACTATAACTCTGCAGTTAGCAGATCGTTCAATAACATACCCTAAAGGAGTTATAGAAGATGTCATAATGAAAGTAGATCAATTTATCTTTCCTGTCGATTTCATTGTGCTAGATATGAAGGAAAATAAATAAATGCCTATCATTTTGGGGAGAAATTTCCTAGCCACATGAAGAGCAAAGATAAATGTGCAGAAAGAGAAATTAATAATGTGCGTTAATGATCAAACTGTTAGTTTCAATATTTCAAGATCAATGAAATATCTTGTAAAAGGTAAAGATGATGAATGTTATAGGATAGATGTTATAAGATATCTAAGTGAATGTCATTTCAAAACAACTTATGAAGAAAAACCTGAAGAAAAAAATTTGGAACACGAGCAAGAAGAGGAGTTAGATCAATGTGAAGAACATTTTAAGGAAGATTCAAACTATGTTCGAGAAAGTTTTGAAATTTTGGACATGATAGACAAAGATAAATCATTTTGTCCATCAATTGAAAAACCTTCAGAACTTAAGTTGAAGTTACTTACTGAATATTTAAAATATGCCTTTTTAGGAGATTCCTGTACCTTACTAGTTATAATTTCCTCAAAATTAACGATGGAAGAAGAAGAAAGGTTAATGAAAATTTCCCTAAAGATTCACATTTCATAAAGGGGAAATTCATTCAAGAAATTAAGTGCAAATAAATAGGGAAATATTCTTTGTTAGGTGTAGAAATATCGTTTTAGTTTTTAAACATAAAATATTCAATGAAAGTAATTAATATATGATAAAACATTTTAATTATATATTTTTAAATTTAATGTTATATTTCTTCTATGTTTAATAAACACTATTATAATTTTAGTATAAACTATTAAATTATTTGATATTATACTTTCATTTATAAACCTATATTGAATGTTTGATTTTTATGGTTTTATGTCGTATGCTATGTTGTTAATTGATGATATATGGATGATTAAATTTTTTAAGGTTCTACATATTTTATTAATAAAAAAAACATTAGTTTCTATCTTATTATCTACTAGAACCTTAACAACTCAAAGAAAAAAATAATCTATAAGGGGATTGAGAAAAGTGCTATTGAAAATTTTGACAAACAATTGGTAAGATATTAATTAGAAATTTTGGTTGATTTTAGGTAGAGAGGTTTTTAAGAACTCATGGAAAAAAAAAATCACCCGGTTTGCTTCTAGCAAAAATGACATTAGGATTTCCATCATTTTTTGCCAATTGAGACTTGTTAGATTTTTGTAATCAAAATCTCTATCTTTTTTTTGTAATTTTTATTGTTGAAATGCAAATTTGGCTAGTTTTATACTAGTAGGATAAAATCTAACAAATCCTCTATTTTTTAGCTATGACTGATTTTTTTCTACAAAAAAAAAAAAAAAACTATTATTTCCTTTTTGTGAATGAAACTATTTCTCACTTAACTCTACTCCTCCATCAAGATATCCTTACCCTTTCCAATCCCCCCCCC
>NW_018164936.1:5570-26269 GCF_001263595.1 Phalaenopsis equestris
CCTCCCCATAAATTCCTTGTAAATTAAAGAGAGGCAAATAAGTATTCTCGAACAACTAGCTCTTCTCAGACCTAGCTTTGGGTTCCTATTCTCTATAGATCCTAGCCACTACCTTATTAATTCCATATAACTTTTCACACATTACTATAACCATACAAAATCATTCTCTCCCTTGTACAACCCTTTAGCTACCTTCATAGTAATTAGACATCTAGAGTGATTAAAATCTTATTAAAGAATAATGATAAACATGCAACTATCATGATCATAAATGTGTTAATTAGAAAGTTATGAGGTTAATTTGATTTGAGGTATTGTTATGTTAACAATATTTGATATCTAATGCCAATGAAAAGATAAAAATTTTGCGTAATTTCAATGCTAACCCCATGTGCTTAATATAATATGTTACTGTTTTGATGATTTTTAACATAATTCGGTTAAGATAATTTTACTTATATATCTTTGTGTAGGTTTGAGGGCTAACATTATTGACATAACAAAGAGAACTAATTTAAAAAGTCTGCTCAAGAAAGAGCATATGAGACTCCAAGGAATGTAGTTTAAGCTGTATAAGGCTAGCTAGTATACACACTAGTTTGTGGAATTCTATGAATTTAGAAAGTCTTACCAAAGGAAAATAAAAGATGTTATATACACATATGTGTGTGTGTGTGTGTGTGTGTGGTAAGTTTTATCTACATTTATTTAAGTTGGATAACCAATTAATACAACAACAACAAAAAAAAAGAGCTTCGATGAAAAATAAAATTTAATGAATAAATAATTCAAAGTGATCATAGTGTATCATAATATGATTTTTGTATTATGCTCAAGTGGCATAAGGTGCTAATGTAAAGAAAAGCGATTCAAACCCTACATCTCCTAATAAAAAAACAATTGCTCCTGATCAATGTACTATTATAAGAGAAATGAAGTCTATAAGCATGAATTCTTATTTTTTGTGGCGTGATAATTGTTGTTTCATCTCATGTGTTTGTAATATTCCTTTATAAAAAAATTGTAATTTTAAAAATTAAGAATTTAAGAACTTGATCGTTAAAATTTTTAAAATTAAAATTTTTTTAATTATATGAGGGAAACATAATGTAAAATTTCTAAAAATTAATTATTTGATATTTAAATCTATCAATTAATCTTTTTTTTCCCCCTTAAGTGTAGCCGACCTCCTCCAGTGGATGGTTATTTTTTGGTTACATGTATGTAGCCAACCCCTAATCCACTAACTTTGACAACCCCACATCTTCCCTCTTTTTGGTCTTCTTTGAATTATCTTATTTTAAAATTTTTTATATTTAATTGTTGAAATGAAAAAAAAAAAAGAAAACATGATATTTTCAGTGAAAACATTTTAAAGAGATTAACTTGGTGGTTGGCCTATAAAAAACCACTTCTCTTATTCTCATAAAAAGTGCTCTTCAACTTTTGGAAATTAAACAATATTTGAATAATTACTATTTATTCATTAATTAATATGAGAAGTCAAATGGTAAATTTTTTTATAAATTGAAATTAGTTATGAAGTCAAATAATTACTATTTATTCATTATTTAATATGAGAAGCCAAACTATTTATGCATTAGATTTTGAAGTAAGAAAATAGAAAAAAAATGAAGCAAAAAAATATTTATTAATTAATTATTTATTTTATAATTCATTAATATTTATTTAGTTATTGAAATTGGATGACAAACTAAAATCATTATATAATTAATATTGAGAGCTAAGTATTTGGATTCAAGAGGAGGAGGATCACAAGTCACTTTCATAACAACCCAAAAATACATCAAGTCAAAATATTTTGATTTGAAATAATCTTTTTCCATATATTTGATAAAATAAATTTGAGACATTTACATACATATCACACAAATTCTTATATATTTTATATCTAGCATAGTAACACCTAACTTTAATATTCACATACATAACATTCAAATATTTATTATTATATAAAAATATCACCATTATTATTATTTTTATTTTTTTAATATATACTTTTTCTTGTATACATTTATGACTCCACAATATCAGAAAGGTAAAGTTTAAACTTTGAAGATTTGATTAGATGCACAAATAGAGTTAAAATATGAAGTGTATATGTAAATTTCCCTTTAAATAGTTAGACTGCAAGCCGCAAGTCTGTAAATTCTGACTTAGCGTTGCGCCGCAATTTATAACCCTAATGGGCGGAGCGGGTAGAAAGCCTAAACTGGTTTGGGCTTAGGATTCTAAGATGGAGTCAAAAATCCAGATCTGTAAGCAGTATGAATTTTTTTTTTAATCTAGTCTGATGTCTAACCTTTTTTTTTTTTTTTTTGAAATTCTCACCCCTGCCAAAAACCTAGGCAGTTGGATCCATCCAGTTTTGGGGAAGTATTTTATCAGAAATTCTCACGCCTGCCTAAAACCTAGGCGGTTGGATCCATCCAGTTTTGGGGAAGTATTTTATCACGATTGGCGATATGTTTGTGATCCGTTTGCGCGGTGACTGAAAATTTTTATATTTTTTGTCCCGAAATCGGTATTATTGTCTGTAGATTGCTTGTTTAAACGTATACCATTGCCATATTTGTGTGTGCGTACGTGTGTGTTTTCTTTTGAAAGTTGAGTATTTTTTTTCTTTTGTTTCCTAACCCCTTGGAATAAGTCTATTGAAGTGTTTCTAGACAGGAATGTAGTGGAACAAGCTAACAGGAGGTTTGTTAGTGTTTGAATATTGTTACTATCTTAGGGCGTGTTTGGCTGTAGCAATGATTTAGGGTTTGTTTGGGGCTGCTGCTCAACCCCAAAAAACTGCTGCGGAGAAGCTGACTACCTGTTTGTTGCAGTTATTTACAGTTGTGTGAAAACAACTGCGGGACAACTGTTTTTGGAAAAATGCCCATTCTGCCTCTGTTAGTAAAACTGCTTAAAACAAAACCTACAAACCATCCCAAGCCATTCCAAACCATCCCAAGCTACATATTTGATGATATTACACGAAGACGATGTATGTCTCATCCCCACAAACCGTTCCAAGCCACAGACACACCAACCCTCTACAAGAACCCGACTGGCTCTACAAGAACCCGAGTGGCATCCACACAAACCCACAAGAATATCCACACTCCAAAACCACCTCTTTAATTCATTTTATGTTAAAAGAAGCCAATCTTATAACAAAATACCCAATCCAAATTGCAATGATAAAGTTTTGGCGCCAAAGGAGAATATCATCTATTTATTCATTTTCTTCACTTTCCAATTGCCTTAAAATGGTCAATTTAGCTTTATAAAATCCACACTCCACTAGAAACAATGCATCATTATAACACACTGAAACATATAAAAACTCATTTCAATGAACAAACTAAAACCAGAGTCAAGGATTTCACAAAAAGACCTAATAAGGACCAGTTTGTTTTAACATAAGTGTTTAGAAGCAATTGATGTTGAGGCCTGAAAAAAAATTCAGTGATGTGTTTTTTTTTAATAATCTTATCGATTCTTTCAAATTGTATTTAGCAGAAAACAACATATTCAGGTGATGCTTGAAAGAAACTCAACATCTATACATTCAGGGAAGCATACGATTCCATCAAAGTAGAGATTGTTTAGGCTGCTTTGCAGAAGGATCTAACCTAAATCTCATAAAATACGAAATCCCGTTTCTTCACCATTTTACCTTAATGCTGAATTAGTGAAAAAATGATCATTCCGCCATTGCTAATAAAACTGTTTAAAACATAACCTACAAGCCATCCCAAGCCATCCCAAACCATCCCAAGCTACATATTTGATGATATTACACGAAGACGATGTATGTCTCATCCCCATAAACCATTCCATGCCACAAAAACACCAAGCCTCTACAAGAACCCGAGTGGCATCCACACAAACCCACAAGAACATCCACACTCCAAAACCACCACTTTAATTCATTTTATGTTAAAAGAAGCCAATCTTATAACAAAATACCCAATCCAAATTGCAATGATAAGGTTTTGGCGCCAAAGGAGAATATCATCTATTTATTCATTTTCTTCACTTTCCAATTGCCTTAAAATGGTCGATTTAGCTTTATAAAATCCACACTCCACTAGAAACAATGCATCGTTATAACACACTGAAACATATAAAAACTCATTTCAATGCACGAACTAAAACCAGAGTGATTTCACAAAAAAGACCTAATAAGAACCAGTTTGTTTTAACATAAGTGTTTAGAAGCAATTGATGTTGAGGCCTGAAAAAAAATTCAGTGATGTGTTTTTTTTTAATAATCTTGCAGCTTCTTTCAATATGTATTTAACAGAAAACAACATATTCAGGTGATGCTTGAAAGAAACTCAACATCTATGGATTCAGGGAAGCATACGATTCCTTCAAAGTAGAGATTATTTAGGCTGCTTTGCAGAAGGATCTAACCTAAATTTCATAGAATACGAAATCCCTTTTCTTCCCCATTTTACCTTAATGCCGAATTAGTGAAAAAATTATCATTCTGCCCTTGCTAATAAAATTGTTTAAAACATAACCTACAAACCATCCCAAGCCATCCCAAACCATCCCAAGCTACATATTTGATGATATTACACGAAGACGATGTATGTCTCCTCCCCATAAACCATTCCAAACCACAGAAACACCAAGCCTCTACAAGAACCCGAGTGGCATCCACACAAACCCACAAGAACATCCACACTCCAAAACCACCACTTTAATTCATTTTATGTTAAAAGAAGCCAATCTTATAACAAAATACCCAATCCAAATTGCAATGATAAAGTTATGGTGCCAAAGGAGAATATCATCTATTTATTCATTTTCTTCACTTTCCAATTGCCTTAAAATGGTCAGTTTAGCTTTATAAAATCCACACTCCGCTAGAAACAATGCATCATTATAACACACTGAAACATATAAAAATTCATTTCAATGCATGAACTAAAACCATAGTCAAGGATTTCACAAAAAAGACCTAATATGGACCAGTTTGTTTTAACGTAAGTGTTTAGAAGCAATTGATGTTGAGGCCTGAAAAAAAATTCAGTGATGTGTTTTTTTTAAATAATCTTGCAGCTTCCAATATGTATTTAGCAGAAAGCAACATATTCAGGTGATGCTTGAAAGAAACTCAACATCTATGGATTCAGGGAAGCATACGATTCCTTCAAAGTAGAGATTATTTAGGCTGCTTTGCAGAAGGATCTAACCTAAATCTCATAGAATACGAAATCCCGTTTCTTACCCATTTTACCTTAATGCCGAATTAGTAAATCCAGGTAAATTCACAAGTCTCACAAACACGTCTTCTCCGTCACGCAGCTGGTCCCGTCGATGCCTTTTTCTCTGCTGAGCTCCTCTCGACTTCCTCATTAGAGAAGAGGGGGAAGAGGAGAGAGAAGACTAGATCGGGGCAGCGAGGTAAAAGGAATAAGCGAAATGTCGACTGTTGGGTTTAACCTGCGACCCGCTTTTAGTTGAAATCTGCCCGCGCCGCTCACTTGCAGCTCCCCCGCTGCTGCGCCAACAGACGAAAACAACGGCAGCTTGCTGCGCCGCTTTCCCACAACTGCGCCAAACGGGCCCTTAGAAAATCCAAATTTATTAAATCCACCCCTTTTTGGATTTATTAAATCCACATTTAACATGAATCTAACGCAAAATTCGGACCTTAAATATACAATTTTATAAATCCATAGAACTTGATCTTTTTCATGTTTAGTTGGATTTATTAAATCCGAGGGATAAATCCTGTTAATAAGGCGCCACCAAACACCCTCTTAATTTTTCTTCAATTAGGATTTTTAACCTGTTGGAATCTTTAATTATAGTTTAATTCTTACCAAATATTTTTGTCAAGTTACAGTATTGTGTTTTTGGTGCATCAACTCATGTTGTTATCTGGTAGTGCCTTTGGGGGTCTGTGAGTTTTCTTCTGCGATTTAGGCACCGAATATTTCTTCCATAGCGGTTTTCATTCATTGATTTGTTTGGTGAAATTATTTGAAAATTTAAAAATTTTATAATAACTTATTTTTTAGATAACTTGTTCTAAAAAAGATTTTACTTTATTCTAATTTATTGGTTTCTTAAAAGCTTTTTGAATGATTTGCACTTCCATTATGCATTGATCAATTTGTAGACCAACCGTTGCTTACTAGGATTTTATACAACTTAAAAAAGTCCATTGATTCCTACCAATTTTTGGAAAATGGGGCTTATTTTAAACTTTTCTTTTTTTTTCATATTTTTTGGGGCTCATAAGGGAATTAAGTTAAGCAAAGTCAAATAAGCTAGCCCGAGCGAAG
Organism: Phalaenopsis equestris; assembly: GCF_001263595.1. Classification (NCBI taxonomy): domain Eukaryota; kingdom Viridiplantae; phylum Streptophyta; class Magnoliopsida; order Asparagales; family Orchidaceae; genus Phalaenopsis; species Phalaenopsis equestris. The sequence continues at coordinate 11,888 of NW_018164936.1, forward strand.
TTGTTAATTGAGGTTCAATGTTATCAAAGTGCAAAGCGCAAAGGGATGCACAATCCTTTATTTCTTACTTCAAAATGCAAAATGTAAAACGAAGCGACGCTTTTATTAAACAATTTCTAATAGGTTATACAAAGTTATTAATTTATAAATCATTGATTAACTATTATAAAATAAGCACTATGACTTAAAAGTTGTTAGAAATTTAAAAAGAATGTACTACAAGACTTAACTTGAGGGCAAACATTGAGGGTAAACTTGTCAATTTAAGTTTCAAATAATTTATGATAGTTTGTTGTAGTAATTAAGAACTTAGAAATTGCAGGAAAAATATTCAAATTAACATCAACGCTTCGAAGCACACTTTAGCGAAGCAAAGCGGATGCCGCACGCTTCGCCTCGCTGGCTTGTAAAATGTGCTTCGAAGCATGCTTTTAAAAGAATTGGCGTGGCTATATTGTTTGTTGAAAAGAATGAGATACTCTAGGTTGAGATAAGGTGAGAAAATTGTCTAATATGTTTTAAGTTGAGCTTTTGTTATGTTCAACAAATCATCGTGATACATTGTCAATGAATATGTGCTAACTAATTTTTGTTATGCTCTTAATGATGATTTTATTTTTTGAGTAAAATTTAATGATAATTTTGGCATTTCCCTTAAAAATTAACATTTACACAATTTACAAAAATTGCATGCCTAACTGCTACCAAACAATCATGTCAAAATAGATTCAAAATTTAATGCAATGCTCCAAAAATTTATACAATAACCATTGAACACTATTGACAACAACATAAATTTCGTAATTATAACTATCATTTCTAATGCCATATCACAACTTTAATTATAGTAGTTCATTACATAAAGTTGCAGAAACATAATATTAATATGAATGTAAGATAATTAAATAATGAAAATAAACTTTTTGGGACTTTATATCGATTTGGAGCTCATTATTATGTTGGCTTATTAGAACATTCATCCCTTGGTTATAAGTAATGAGAGCGGAGGTGGTACTGTAGTTCGTGCCTTCAACGGTATGAAAAAAAAGCTCCTTATAAGATTTAACTTTAACACCGTCATTGTCGGGTTCCAAACTCCTGATATGGAAAGTTGAGGGTTGCGTTATGTGGTCGACGGATAGTGTAAAATTTGTCAAAAAATCATGACAAATTCTTTTAATCATTGTGTAAATGCTAGGGCGTTTTTTTAGAAGCGAAACACTGTATGATCTGAATACAATTAAAAGTGTGCAAGAGCTGCTGCAGTTATGCCCTGGTGTAGTGTCAAATAAGCAAGAATTGTCACATTACAGATGGATCAGAGGAAGCTTCCTCAGAAGCTTAAGGATCCTGAGAGTTTTACTATTATGTATTCAAGAAACTAAATGAGTTGAAGAAAAGACTAAGAAAATATATAACTTTGATTTTAAACTTTGGTATTTAATTAAAAGTCACACTAGAAATGGTTTAGGTGTAATTATAGATAAGAGTTCGAAAAATAATGTTGTAAAAATTAGTAAAATTGGAAATTAAATTATAGTCTTTATGATTATTGTTTTTACTAAGATATTTAATATTATAAGTGCTGTGGGTTTAGATATAGGTTCTAATGATAAATTTTGGAATAACTTAGAAAACATAATACAAATGATATCTATTGAAGAACAAATTTTTATTGGATGAGATTTAAAGGGACATTTTGGTAGATTGGTAGAAGATTTTAGAAATATTCATGGTGGTTATGATTTTGGAGTGATTAATGAAGAAGACAGAGTCATATTAGATTTTACTTTAGCGGATGATTTTGTTATTGCTAATAATTTATTCAAGAAAAGAGACGTGCATATTATTACTTATAAGAATGGAACTAATAAAATACAAATTGTTTATTTTCTTATGAGAAGAAGAAATCATCGTTAATGTAAAGATTGTAAGGTCATTCTAAGTGAGGACATAAGTCTCAATATCAATTATTAGTTCTACATTTTAAGATGAATAGTTGCAAAAAAGGAATACTAAGAATTATTGTGTAGAATTAGATGAGGGCACCTAAAAGATAGTTAAAATTATTTTTATGAGTAAACTTCAAGATTTCAAGATTTGGGATGTTCACGAAGAAACAAATTCTATGCGAGATAAAGTAACACTATTAAATAAGTGACAAAGTATATATTTGAAGAATCAGAAGAAAATGTTTCTAGAAATAAAAATAGATTGTGGAGTAATAATGTGCAATCAAGATAAAATATAATAAAGCTTAGGGAACTGGGGAAAATATAAGATGACTAATGGGAAGTGTAAGAGAACAATCTGTGACGCTAAAAGTTATGCTTTTAGTGATCTTTATAATATATTTGATACGAAAAAGGGTGAAAAATATGTACACTAGCCAAACAAAGAGAAAAGAAAAGTAAAGATTTAACTCGAGTGTATTAAATATGAAAATAAAAAATTATTTTTCTTAGAAAAAAATATTCAACATAGGTGATTTAGTTATTTTGATAAACATTTTATTGAAGTTTCTGAAAATACGATCGACCTCAATGATTTTAATATTGTTTAGTTTGAGAGACTTTAAAGAAAACCAATGATGAAAAATTTATAGGACGTGATGACATCCCGATTAAATTGTAGAAATATATAAGAGATTTGGGAGTTTATTGGCTTACAAAACTCTTTAATATTATTTTAAAAACTAAAAATATGACTGAGGAGTGGAGGAATAGTATTTTGATCTCATTTTAAGAATAAAGGGGATACACAAGGGTGTGCAAATTATAGAGGAATTAAGTTGATGTGTCATACTTTAAAATTATAGAAGAGGATAATTGAACATAGGTTAAGACATATTACAAAGATTTCTAATAATCAATTTGGATTTATGCCCTGGCAGGTCTACTATGGAAGCTTTGAGAGAATAAGGAGGATCTACATATGATTTTTATTGAATTTGAAAAAGCTTACAATAAGGTTTTAAGAGATATCCTTTGGAGAGTTCTAGAGAAGAAATGTGTTGATTTTACTTATATTCAAGTCTTTAAAAATATGTATACTAGAGTTGTTACGTGTGTTCGAACAGGAGGATTGACCAAATATTTTCCTATTTCAAATGGATTACATCAGGGATCAACTTTAAGCCCTTATCCTTTTGCTTTAGTTATGGCTTCTCTTACTGGACATTTATCGGAGGATGTACCTTGTTGTATGCTTTTCGCTGTTGTTATCCTTCTCGTTGATACGACTAGAGAGAAAACTCAGGAAAAATTTGAATTATGGAGGTTTATATTGTAGTCTAAATGTTTCGTTTGAGTAGAAATAAAACTGAATACATTTAATGTAATTTTAGTTGTAGTAGCACTAATGACGGAGTTGTAACCATGGGTGATCAAATTATTAAAAGGTGTGAACGCTTTAGATATCTTGGGTCCCTATTGTTCAAAAGTGATGGTGATATAGACGGGGATGCTATTAGCAGAATTCTAGTTGGTTGCTTGAAGTGGAGGAATGCCTCGAGCCTATTGTGTGATAGAAATGTACCGCTTAGACTGAAAGGAAAATTTTCTAAGATGGTGGTGAGACATGCAATGCTCTATGGCACCGTATGTTGGCCTTTAAAAGAGAAGCGTAAAACTAAGCAGTGTTATCGAGATGAGATTGCTTAGGTGGATGAGTGGCTTTACACTTAGAGACAAAATGCAAAGTGAATATATCTTTGATAGGGTTAGTGTAGCTGCAGTGACAGACAACATTAGAGAGAGTCATCTTAGATGGAAGCTCAAAGAGAATAAGGAGGATCTACATATGATTTTTATTTGTTTAGAAAAAAGCTTGCAATAAGGTTCCAAGAGTTTTCTTTTGGAGAGTTCTAGAGAAGAAAGATGTTGATATGACTTATATTCAAGTCATTAAAGATATGTATACTATAGCTGTTACTTGTGTTCGAATAGAAGGATTGACCAAATATTTTCCTATTTCAGTTGGATTACATTGGGGATCGACTTTAAAACCATATCTTTTTGCTTTAGTTATGGATGCTTTTAGTGGAGATTTACAAGAGGATGTGCCTTGGTGTTTGCTTTTCGCTAATGTCATCCTTCTCGCAGATAAGATTAGAGAGAAAACTCAAAATACTTGAATTATGGAGGTCTACATTGGAGTCTAATGGACTTCGTTTGAGTAGAAATAAAATTAAATACATGGAATGTAATTTTAGTAGTAGTAGCTCTAATGATAGAGTTGTAACTATGGGTGATCAAATTATTAAAATGTGTGAATGCATTAAATATCTCGGTTCTATTGTTCAAAGTGATGGTGATATAGATGGGGATGTTATTAGTAGAATTTAAGTTGGTTGAAGTGAAGGAATGCTTCGAGCCTATTGTGTGATAGAAATGTGCCGCTTAGACTGAAAAGAAAATTTTATAAGATGGTGGTGGGACCTGCAATACTCTATAGCACTGTATGTTGGCCTTTAAAAGAGAAAAGTATTGTCGAGATGAGAATGCTTAGGTGGACGAGTGGCTTTACGCTTAGAAACAAAATGCGAAATGAATATATCTGTGATAGGGGGTTGGTGTAGCTGTAGTGACATACAAAATTAGAGAGAGTCGTCTTAGATGGTTTGGTCACATTAAACGCCGACCATTTAATGATCCGATTCGGAGATTAGATGTTTTAGATTCGACTTATGTTAAGAAAAGCAGAGGTAGACTTATAAAAACTTAGACATTGTATAAAAAATGATCTTAATTTATTATTATTAAATGACACTTAATAGGATGCAATGGAGAAAAAAGTATTCATGTACCAGACCCCACTTAGTGGGATAAAGGTTTGTTGTTGTTGTTGTATAAGATTTAACTTATAGTTAACATTTCTCCTTGATGACATGTATCCCTAGTCAGTTTCTTCTGATTATAATTCAACGGATGATTAGGAATAAAATGAGATGTGAAAATGATGTATAGAATGAATACCTTTTTCCAAAGGATAATAAACCAAATTAGAAGAATATAAATCTTGTACAAAAGGTTTAACATTGCCATGTAAATAGAATCTACACAATTCAATTGAAGGAAGAGGGCATCAACACAAGTTGCTATAATGCAAAAAAATACAATGTCATGGTATCCATAATTAATTTATTTCTTGATAAGATGCCATACAAATGAAAACAAGCCATGGAAGAACATTTTATATCTAAAGGGCAAAATGTAATGTATGTCACTTGCAAGAGATGTACAAATGATATTACAACCACCATATTTTCAACTTGATGATGATTAGCTTATTGCATAAATCATATAATGCTAAGTACAACTCGAACTGAAATTGTTGACCTAGCAATTTAGATTGCTGATTAAATTTCCTTTCTTTAAGTCAGTCCCTGTTGCTAGATTTTGAAATGCTAATGACATGAAAGTTGGTCGGTGAAATTCATGATTGCATCCAAATGTTGAATCAAATCTATATCATTCATCAAAATGATCGACATAACAACTCAAACTTAAAGAAATTATTATTATTATCAATATCATGTAATTTGATTCATTCTAGAAGAAAAATCACAGATCTGAAGAGATATGTTAATTTTTATAATTGATGCAAAGCAAATTGATGGAACAAACAATAATTGAAAATATTGGCCATCGAGATGATACAAAGATGAAGAGGGTTAAGAGAGGGAGGGTTATTGAGAACGTTACAGAGATTGATAGGGAAATTGTGAGGAAGGACAAGCTCAGCATTGAGGAAGAAGATGAATGGCTAGGAATGACAAGAGAATCAAACAAAGATCAACCCTAAAGCCCTCTATATAATAAGCGTGTGAGGTGTGAGGGTTGTCCGTGCTTAGCGTAGGAAGCTCTTAGGAAGCTTATGGCAGAAGCTGCACTTTGGAAAGTGGAATGAGAGGAGAGGAATTGCACTATTTGGTACTTAAGTGAGCTTATGTGCTGTTTTCGTGCTTGCCAAATATGCCCTTTGTCTTGTTGAGCACTGATGCTATAGAAAAAGAATAGTTTCAACAGGAAGGAAGGAGATGGGTAAGTTGAGCCCATGGGCTAGGCTTGCCAATTAGGGTCTTGTCTTACATGGAGCCAATTATCGTGGCATGCAAAGGGTGTCAAATTTATTATAGCAAATTAAAAAAAATATTGCAGAGCTTTTCTGGAGACTTTGTTCACAATGAATATATACATATGTAACTGTCATTGTAGGGTTTTTTTTGTTGTTGTTGTTGTTGTTGTGGTTTCTGCCATTATAACAACCTTTAAAGAAGGCTGTCAAACCAATCTAAGAATAGAAATTAAAGAAGTTTAGCAGACAGAAAATTGCTACTGTTTTAATTATTGTAAATCTAATAAGCTATAATGTTTGAGGCAAATTGGCTGGCACAACCAAATTCCCCCTTTTAGAGGGCGCTGTTTAGAAATACCAAAATCATTTGAATATGACTTCATTTGATTTTTAGAAGAACTATCATTATAACAGAGTAATGTAGAATATTTTCTAGGTTCAACAATGTGCAATGTTTGAGTAAAGCTCTAAAGTTTGAGGAGCTTCAATAAAATCTTGATTTGATTGTGAAGTGCTTTGAATCTTCTTTCTAGGAATATATTATTCCCTCAATATTTTTATTATGATCTTATATTTGTAATCTGTTTTCGTTGCACAAGGTGGAATAAAGCTACCTAGACTAATAAGGACAGTTTCTTTTGATGCATGTGTTTGGACGTTAAAGTGAATCATTAAATGATATTTATTTGTTTTCCTTATGAATTGGATTTTAGTGTTAGCTTGAATTGCAGTGAGGTTTCATTTTAATCCATCATCTCATTAATTTTATATTAAATTATTTCAATCGTGAAGTAAAACAATTTTTTACTTAACCTCCATGTAGTTTCAAGTATTTCTTTGATAGCTTTGAATTCGTTGCTTACTTTTTTTCTATTTCAATTAGTGAGCTATTGATTATGCTATACTTCAGATTAAATTTATCATTCATTCTGTTTGTATGTGTACTGAATCTGTTACGGTCTTATTTACTATGGGTTAAAATGTGTAGGCTGACTATGATTTTAAGCTGTAGATCCCTCAGCGCTTCCTCTCACTAAGTTGTTGCATTTTCTCTTTAATATTCAAAAAATAGATCTATAGTTTCTCATGAATATCAGGAGTGCCAGATAATTTGTTGAAAAGGGAAATATTTTGTATGAAGTTGAAATTGATATAAAAATAGAGGACATTTATTCTATACAATATGGGCTACATAAACTTATTGTTTATACAAATTGCCTGTTATGAGAAGATTTCTTGTATCCTTGATGTTTTTTTTTGTGTTTTTGATCCTCTGTCAATATTTATGCACCAAATACCATATTTTACATTTTTTATCGCTTTTGTAAGGCGTTACGTGCATTGATAATTTTTTTGACAATGTACGTGTCAACAAAAGCGAAAATTAACTTTCATTTGGCACAATGTTGGGATTCTGTTAGATGGCAAATTTTTTTTTTTTTTGGTCATCAATTCCTGCTTGTGTTCATTTGTTCCATTTTCTTTTTTCTTTTTTAATTTGTTCTTTTTTCCCTAAGAAAATTTTTGTTTATATCTCAAGTGAAACCTTGCATTTTGATTTAAAACCGCAGAAAACTATTTTAAATTCATGCCAATCAAAGTAATATAATTGTTGTCTTTTCTATAGTAGAATATTGTGACAAGTATGATTTATCCGTTTGATTGGTGTTAAGAAGGATATTATTTTTATTAAAAAATTAGAAGATCTTTATAAAATTCTTTGTTGATTTTTTGTCTTTTAGTGTTTTCTTACTTGCTCTTCCATAAGGTCAAATGTAGCATATTGCTTTTATTTTTGGGAAATTAACATACATGGCACAAAATTCTTATGGATTTACATATCGCACACCTTAACTTTCATATTTATATACATAGCATTTTAGTGCTTTAAACCTTTGCATGAAAAAGTATATTTCACTAATAATGCTATTTTTCATGTGAAAATAAATATTCGAGTGTTATGTGTGTATTTATAAAAGTTTGGGTTTGAGATATGTAAATACATAAGAATTGTGTGTTTTGTATGTAAATGCCACTTTATATTTTCGAACAATAGTTATCTTCAAGCACTTTGAGTCAGTATTGGTCTGGATGTTCAGTTCGGTGGCATTTAAACTCAAAAATGCTACCGGGATAATCTGGTCCTAACATGAACTTGCCATTTGAATCACTTTGTCAGCTTAATGAACTGTTTCAAGTTGATCATATATGATGGAACATGTCAGATATTATCTTTGTAAATGTAGCAGCATCTGTTTGTTGCTTTGGTTAGAAAGGGCAAATCGTTCATAAGATTTAATATTTACCTATTTAGCTGCTTTTTGTGGATGACTGTAATATGACTTGTTCGTTATGCTGTAGTAATTCTATAGTTTAGAAATTTTGTATTTTAATGCAGAGAATTAGGTGAATCAATTTCTCGTCAGAAACGAAATAGATAATTATTGGTTTAAAAAAATAAATAGCAGGACCTAAGCAAAATGTAAGTAGTAAAGCAAAAAAAATGAAATAGCACAGATAAAAATAAATAAATAAAAGCATGCAGAAACTGAGGAATGCTTTTTCATACTGAATACTTTTGTAAAATGCTGTATTTTTTCTCTCGATCCAAAGAAAAAACCATATTGCAGCAAAAACTATGCAAAGCGGAAGGTCATTAAACAATTCGGCTGCCTTTTATAAGAGTTGTTTGGATACTGTTAAATGTGATGTCATTCATGCTATTCAGGAGTTTTTTAAAGGCATTGAATGCCTAGATATTTTAAATCTACCAAGCTTATCATCATTCCGAAAAATAAGGATAGCAACTGTTGGGATGCTGGTAGGCTTATTAATCTTAGTACTGTGATTTATAAGATCATTAATAGAATCATTGTATCAAGGATTCAACCTCATCTGCTTGCTGATTTTTACTAATTAGTCTGCTTTTGTTAAAAGCAGGTTTATCCATGAGAATGCTTTAGTTGCTCAGAAGCTGGTTCTTGACATGGAGAAGAAGAGTAGAGGAGGTAATGCTATATTCAAAATGGATATTAAAAAAGCCTATGATACTATTAGATGGGAGTTCATTTAGTTTTTAAAGCTAGAGGATTTACCAATGCTTTTTGCTTGATTATTAAGAGGATTGTGGATAATAATTTCTATTCCATTTTAATTAATGGGAACAATTGTGGTTTCTTCAAGGCATCTAGAGGTATCAAGCAAGGTGATCCTTTATATCCTTTTATCTTTATAATCACCTTAGATTATTTTTCAAGATATCTTAATAATTTATTCTTCAAGCACCCTAGAATGTCCTTTGCTCATAAAGGTGAGTTGGGGATTTCTCATCTTGCATATGTTGATGGTCTTGTGATCTTTACTAATGACAAGAAGAAATTAATTGGGAGATTGTGGAAAGGGTTGGTACATTTTCAGAATGCTTTTCAACTTTTGTTTAATTTCAATAAATGCATGTTTTATTGTGAGAATGTTATTCCTGTGATGAAGAAGAATTGGATTCAGGATTTTGCTAATTGCAGAAAAGGGGCTCTTCCTATGCAGTATTTGGATTTTTTTTCTTAATAAAGGCAAAAGAAGAAATCATCTGTTTGATAATCTGATGGATAAAATCAGGAAGAGAATTCATTGTTGAGATTAATGCTTTCTTTATTTTGGAGGTAAAATTATTCTCTTAAAAAGTATTCTTACATCTATACCTTTATATACTTGAAAATTATGAAAAATCTTACTAATGTTGGCAAGAGGCTGGCTAATATGTTCAATAATTTCTTATGAGCTGGTAAAGGCAAAAAAGTCATTGGAAGAGTTGGTGTAGACTGTGCAAGCCAACTTCTTCTGGTTGTTTGTGGTTCAGAAGTATTGCTGATTCTATGAAAATTAACTTCATGAAGCTTTGATTGCGGCTTAGAGAAGGTGTTTATTTGTGGGCTCAACTGATGAAAAACAAGTATTGTCCTAATAATCATTCTTTGGCTATTACTATTAATGTTGCTGATTCCTTTGTTCGAAAAAAAATGATTAAGCGGTGATACTTTAGCTGAGCAGTATGGAGGTCCTATTAATATCAATTTTGCTGTGGATAGCTGTTGGAAAGATAATTGCTAGGATGCTGGAATGTTAGCTAATATTGTGGCAGTTCTGATATTCATATTATTGCTAGTGTTCCCAATACTCATGGCAGTGACAAAGTGAAAATTAAAGGTAATATGGGGTATTCTATCTCTAAGACTTTTGCTTGTTCTTTTTATTATGAATATGTACCTGATTTGAGATGGGCTTAGAAATTTTGGATTAAGCCATCTCAATCTTTTTTCTTTTGGAGAGCTTCATTGTATTCTCCCTACTGATGTTGTTTTCTGTGTAGGTAGCAAGAGGAAGGTTTGGATCATATATTCATTAATTGTGCTTTTGCTGAATATATTTGTAAAATGGTTTACAATTTTTTTTTATAGGAATGTGAAAAGATCTTTAGTCTTTTCAATTGCTGGGTATGTTCATGATTGGAAAGTTTTGGGGGATCAACTTTATGCTGCTGAAAAATCCAATTTGATTTACATCATTAATGTTTTTTTTCTTTTATAGATTATTGTGTAACTGTACAAATTTTTGCATAATTAGCCATGTAATATAATAGGAAATAACTAAAAGCAATTAGGTAATTTCCTTTTTTAAGATATAAGCAATTATGTAATTTCCTAAAAAGTTTTGGGGATCAGTTTTATGCTGTTGAAAATCCAATTTGATTTACAACATTAATGTTTTTTCCTTTTATAGATTATTGTGTAACTGTACAAATCTTTACATAATTAGCTATGTAATATAATGAGAAATAACTAAAAGCAATTAGGTAATTTCCTTATTTAAGATATAAACAATTAGATAATTCCCTTATTTAGGAGGTGATATTCCTATAAGTAGATGTACCTTGTAAAGCATCAAAGGAAGAAGAAAGTATTTTCCTCTCTTTGTTTATGTTTTTATGGTATCAGAGCAGGAATAAAATTTCTGGAAAACCTCAGCTTTCTTCTTGTCCAGCCGTGAGAAAACGCTTTGTCCCTTTCTTCTATCATGTCTGAAAATACAAATGATTATGCCCTCCACCCTGCCGTCTTTTTCCACACCACTCTCCTCTAAAACCACCGAAAATCATCCAGCCAAGTTCACCACAATCTGGCTCAATGGTGACAATTTTCTACGCTGGTCACAATCGGTGTCGGTGTGGATGTATAATAGAGGAAGAGGGAAGATAGACTACCTAACAGGGAAAGTCCGTGAGCCAGCCACTACAGATCCATCCCACCAACCTAGGATGCAGAAAATTCCATGATAATGACTTGGTTGGTGAACTCTATGGAAGATGAGATAGGCACAAACTTTATGTGTTACTCTACTGCCAAAGAACTCTAGGAGAATATAACCCAAAAGTATTCGAATATGGGTAATCAATCACAGGTTTATGAACTTTCCTTGAAACTTGGTGATATTTGTCAATGTAATGATTCTGTCACAAAATATTTTAATTCTTTGAAGAGAATATGATAAGACTAGACTTGTTTAATGTTCAAGAGTGAAAGTGTCCTGATAATGCTAGTATGTATAAGATCATTGTTGATGCAAATATTATTTTTTTAATTTCTTGTTGGTCTTAATGAGGATTTTGATGAGGTAAGGGATAGAATTTTTTGGAGAAGTCCCCTGCCTTCAATCCATGAGGCTTTCTCGGAAGTCCGCCGCGAAGAAACTCGAAAAGGAGTAATGCTCAACAAGAAATCCACTCCTACCAGCATACCAGAGACCTCGACATTCAATTCTGAAGTTCATATCAACAAGTGGAATGCTCCACATCCACAAACGAATGAGGAGAAACCCCGGGTGTGGTGTGATCATTGCAACAGGCTACGACATACTAAAGAAACCTGCTGGTATCTCCACGGGAAACCTGCAGATTGGAAGCCACGGAACAAGCGCCAGCCAACTATTGCACTACTGCGAAAACTGCTGCTAAACAAATTAGTCCATTTAGCAAGGAGCAAATCAATCAACTCCTGAATCTGCTAAACCCCAATTCGGCAGCTGGTACTCCAAATTGTTCCCTGGTTCATACATGTAGAAAATTAAACCCCTTGGATTATTGATTCTGGAGCTTCTGATCATATGATAAATTTACACCATTTATTTTATTCATATAACCCATGTTCTGGCCATAAAAAGGTTCGTATTGCGGATGATAATTTCTCTTCTATTTGCTGGAAAAGGAAATATTAACCTATTCAAAAGTATAGGTAAAATTTGTACTCCTTGTTCCAAAGCTCAAATGTAATCTTGCATCCGTCAGCAAACTTTCAAAAGATTCTAATTGCCGTGTAAGTTTTTGTAAATCATCTTGTGTCTTTCAGGACCAGAAGTCGGGAATGATGATTGAGAGAGCTAAAGAGATAGGAGGGCTTTAGTACCTTGCGGACACTATTCCTAGTAATAAAAATGTTCAAGCTTACAACAGTATGAGTTTGAACTCTACATTAGAAAAAAATAATGAAATGACATCTTAGACTAGGCCATTCAAGTTTTCATTATTTAAGACATTTATTTCCTCATATGTTTAAGGGTATTAATTTTACTTTACTTCAATGTGAAACATGCTATTTAAAAAAAATCATCGCATAAATTAGCTCGAAAATCATACTATCCTTGAAAACCTTTTTTCATGATTCATAGTGATGTTTGAGGACCTTCGAAAATCAAAACATTATCTAGAAACAGGGGTTTTGTGACTTTTATTGATGATCACACTAAAATATGTTGGGTTTATCTTATAAGCAATAAACCAGAAGTTGAAAAACTCTTTCAAGAATTTTACAACATGATTGAAACTCAATTTGAAACAAAAAGATGCATCCTTAGAACAGACAATAGAATTGAATACTTTAATGAATGTTTAGGGGAGTTTTTAATAAACATAGGCATAATTCATCAATCCACATGTCGTGACACTCCACGACAAAATGGAATTGCTTAAAGAAAAAATAGACATTTACTTGAGGTTGCTTGAACTATTATGTTTTCAATGAACGTTCCTAAATATTTATGAGGAAACGCCATTTTAACAACATTATCTTTAATAAATCGAATGCCCACTCGAGTTTTAAAATATACAACTTCTCTAAACAAGCTAACAAACAGTTTTTCAATTCTACGGATTGCTTCAAATATTCCTTTAAAAATCTTGGATGCACATGTTTTGTTCATATTCCAAATAAATTTCGATCAAAATTGGATCTAAAATCTGAAAAATGCATTTTTTCTAGGATATGCTTCAAGCAAAAGGGGTTACAAATGTGTTAACCCTGTCACAAAAAAAAAAAAACTTACAGTAGTATGAATGTGATCTTCATGGAAAAAATTATTTTTGTCACAAAAATCCACCTTAGGAGTATAAATCAGATGAAGAAGAAGATTTTTTGGCACATTTCTGATTCACTACCAAGAATTGTTCTAACACCAAATACACCTGAAGTTCCTAATAAAAATGAATCGGGAATAGTTGTTGAAAGTATTAAAAACCAAGAGAACCCTAGTCAAAAGTCATCAGAAATTATCTTTTTTAACACAAGGGGAGAAATACTGCAGATTAAAGAACCTCTGGTTTATTCCAGGAAAAGAGTCCATAAAAGGAAAAATGTTCAAATTGAATCTTTAGCTCCACCCTTATCTGAAGAATCAAATGACGACCCTCAAGAAACACAGGTAATTTTCAATCTTGGCCTTTTTTTTTTCATTAATAAAAGCTCAAGATTATGAGGTTATGAATCTGGATCTTCCTATAGTCTTTAGAAAATGAACACGTTCTTGTACTACCAAACATCTCATTACAAATTATCTATCCTACAAAACGATCTCACACAAACAACAAGCTTTATTATAAAAAAATTCTAATATGTCTGAACCCAAAACAATAGAGGAAGCAGTAGTAATCCGAATTGGAGAATAGCAATAAAGGAAAAGATGAATGCTCTGTTGAAAAATGGAACCTTGGAAGTCACTTTACCAAGAGAAAAGTTTATTGTTGGGTGTAAATGAGTTTTCACTGTTAAAGTCAAAGCTGATGAGAGTGTCGAAAGATATAAAACACCACTGGTAGCAAAAGAATTCACTCAGACTCAAAGAATTGACTATCATGAGCCATTTGCTTCGGTAGCCAAGATAAATTCTATTTGTGTCCTATTGTCCATAGTGGCAAACCGTGATTGGTCCTTACATCAGCTTGACGTTAAAAACACCTTTTTAAACGGTGAATTAGAGGAG
>NW_018164936.1:26363-63863 GCF_001263595.1 Phalaenopsis equestris
TATACATACATATACATATATATATATATATATATAGATACATTTGATGCAACAAGTACCGGAGGCTGATTGGCACATTCAGAAGGCTAGGAAGAAAACGAAACAACAATCAGAGAGCAAGCACTCTCAAGAAGACACTCTTATCATTGAAGCTGGAAGCTCATATTCAACAAGGAGCAATTCTCTAACAAGGCTTACCGGGGAAAAGCTAAACCATCCCATCATGATTAATCTTATATGTTGGAACATTAGGGGGATTACTCACCCTCTATCCCTATCTAGACTTCATTATCTTAATAAACATTATAAATTTTGGTGCATGGCTATTTTAGAACCTTTAGTTCACAAACATGTCTCTAACATCATGAAATCATTCCATGGGTTTGCCCATGTGGCTAACTGCAATAACAAAATTTGGTTTTTTTGCAGACAGGAAATCAACTGGACAATTATCATCAACCATGGCCAATTTCTTCATTTATCTTTTAATATGGCTGGCAACACTGGTTTTGCTACCATAATTTATGCAGGTTGCAATAAAACTGCTAGAGAGGATCTCTAGGTAAATCTACATCACATTAGTACTTCCATGCCCTCCAGTTTGTTGGTCGGAGGTGACTTCAACTGCATTTCTTCCCCTACTGAAAAGAAGGGTGGCAGATCTCCAAGCCTTCCTATAATGACCAAATTTAAGGATAATATACAGGCTGCTGACGGTTTGATCTTGACTTCCTTGGGTCTCAGTTTACCTGGTGAAGAGATAGTACCTGGGAGAGGCTGGATAGGTTCCTTGCCAATGATCATTGGTTTTAGAATTTCTTATACACCACTGTCACTCACCTTAACTTTGTAGGACCTGATTATAGACTTTTGTTCATCTCTATCAATGCTTCCTCTCCTACTGGGTTTTCCCCTTTTAGATACCTGAATATGTGGTCCAAACATCATGCCTTTCTCAAGACCATCTCCTCCAACTTTATTAATATTACTCATTCCAACCCTCTTATTAAACTCTGGCTGCTACAAAAAAGACCAGTAAAGCTCTTACTCAATGGAACTGGTCTACTTTTGGGGATGTTTATAAGCAAGTTGAACAAGCTGAAAAAGATCTGCTGGAGTTGAAAAATACTGCTATTGATGGCTGTGTAGATGAAGCCTCCCTTATGGCAGCCAATGAAAAACTTCTCATAGGTGAAAATAATATGTTGGAAATAATCCACAGCATTCAATAGCACTGTTTTTAGCAAACTCATCAGTAAAATTATTGTAAACTAATCAAACCCAACCAAGTTGCTTTCATCATTGGCAGGAGTATCAATGACAATGTCCTTTTGGCTCAGGAGCTGCTCACTGATATGGACAGACCATGTAGAGGGGGAAATTTAATTTACAAACTAGATTTGAGGAAAGCATATGTTACCATTAATTGGGAATTTATTCTGGAAACACTGAGAGCCAGAGGCTTTTCTTCCAATTTTTGTGCACTCATCTCTAGGTGGTTGCAAGGTAATGACAATTCTATCCTTATTAATGGAAGGGCTCATGATTTTTTTACTGCATTTAGGGGTTTGAAGCAAGGGGATCCATTGTCCTCTACTCTTTTCATCTTGGCAATGGACTACCTATCTAGAGTTCTGGACATAACAATCTCCAATTCTGGCACTAGATTCCATCATAGGTCCAACTTTCATGCCGACCACCTCCTGTATGTAGATGATATTATCCTGTTCTCTAGAGCTACCAAAACTGTTGCCAAGCAAATTATGCAGTGTTTGGAGACCTTCCAACTTTGCTGGTATGAAGTTCAACCCCTCCAAATGTAATCTGTTATTTAGCTGCACAACTCAAGACAAATTCAAACAGTGGTTAAAGGAGTTCACTGGGTTTTCCACTGCTGTTGCTCCCTTCAAATACCTGGGTGTCCCTCTTATCAAAGGTAGGGTTAAACAGGTGCAATTTGACGAGGTCATTTCCAAGATTGATAATTAACTCAATTGTTGAACCAACTCTTTCCTTTTTAATGGGGGTAGGATTACTCTTTTAAAGAGCATCTTAACTACCTTTCCACAATACATCCTACAAGTCTCTGGAATGAGGAAAAGCACCCAACTTCATTTAGAACGAGGCTTCAACAGGTTACTATGGTCATAACAAAGGAAACAATTCCATTGGGCTAGTTGGCAGAAAGTGGCCAAACCTACAATTGTTGGTGGTTTGGGCTTCAAAGGTTTACCTCAGCTGCAACAAATAAATTTTTGCAAATTATGGATTAAATTCAGGCAACAAAACTCCCTCTAGGCTAAGTTTATGTTGGGTAAAGATTGCAAAGGAACTCATCCTACACTGGTGAACAGAAAACTAGGGAACTCCAAACTTTGGGTCAGACTCCTAAAGGTTAGAACCCTTGTTGAGAACCTTTTCTTGTGGGAGCTGTGTAAAGGTCAGATCCATTTCTGGCTGGACAAGTGGTGCGCTGAGGGTATGCGACAATCTCTTTCTCCTATTGTTAACCAGAATCTATTGGTGGTTGGTTGCTGGGAGGGGAATCAGTGGTCATTGAATTCCTTGCACTCTATTATGACTCCTACTTCTGCTGAAGCAATATCCAGAATCCCTTTTGATACTGCTCACAGGGACTCCTTTGCCATCTTGGCTAGCAAATCTCACAGTCTCACACAAGTTATCTACTCTAAAATCCATCACTGGGAGAATGTTTCTTGGGGTGACTGTACTCGGAATAAATTCCTCACCCCTTCTATGTCTTTTCTGGGATGGAGAATTTTCCATAACATGCTACCAGTTGAAGATATTCTTAAATTAAAAGGGCTGAGAGGTCCTTCCAAATGTTGGTTATGTTAGCAAGCTGAGGAATCCATACCTCATCTCTTTTTCCTATGCCCTTTTTCCCAAGCTGTTTGGAGTTCTCAAGTTTTTAACTGTTAATACTATGTTATTGGAATAGCATCAACTCAAAATTCTCTTTCACCCTTGCTTGGTTTATCTGGATGTTTAGGAACCAAAGCAAATTTGAGAACCTCCCTATTAATGCTTTAAAGGTGGCTGCCAATTATAACTCCCTTTTTTCCAAGCTAGTGGCTTTCAAGAAGTTTCCAATCATCACTACTTTTTCCCCACAGCCATGCCCGACTAAATTTGAGGTTACTTAGGTCTTTTGGTTGAAGCCTGCCCCTGCAATGATCAAGGTTAACATAGATGGTAGCTTCTCGGAACAAGGTGCTGGAATTGGGGGCGTCTTCAGGTATCACTTTGGTAAGTGCATCCTTTATTTTTACTCTTCTATTGATGTTTTGGATGCTTTGGAAGATAAGGTGGCTGCTGTCTTTTGGGCCATTACAGGTGGAGTTCGACTCCTCCCTACTAGCTCTAACTGGGGAGGCAAATCAGCCTTGGAATATTTCACTTTAGATCAGGAAATCAAATCACTACAGGCCTTTTCTTCTGTCCTATACACTTTCATATATAGAGAAGGAAACATACCTGCTAACTGGTTGGCTAAGCTTGGCAATGCCTCTGACTCTACTAATGCTTCTAATATTCCCTCTTTTTCTCTTGCTTTCCTATTGTGTGTGATATATATATATATATCTGTCTGTGTGGGTGTGCGCGCGCGTGTAAGTTTGATTTACATTTATTTAAGTTGTATAGCCTATTAATAAAACACAAAAAATGAGAGCTTAGATGAAAAATAATATGTAATGAATAAATAATTCAAAGTGATCATAATATGATTTTTTTGTATTATGCTCAAGTGGCATAAGGTGCCAATGTAAAGAAAAGTGGTTCAAACACTAAATCTCCTAATAAGAAAATAATTGCTCCCAATCAATGTATTATTACAAGAGAAATCAAGTCTATGAGTATGAATTCTTATTTTTTTTAGCGTGACGATTGTTGTTTCATCTTATGTGTTTGCAATATTCTTTTATAAAAAAAAATTAATTTTAAAAAATGAGAATTTAAGATCTTGATTGTCTAAATTTTTAGATTTAAATTGGAAACTTTAAATTAAATTTTTTTTTAATTATATGAGGGAAACATAAGGTAAAATTACTAAATAATAATTATTTGATATTTAAATCTATCCATTAATCTTTTTTTATTTTTTACCTTAAAAGTAGCTGACCTTCTTTGGTCGATAGTTATTTTTGGTTACATGTATGTAGCCAACCCCTTATCCTCAAACTTTGACAACCCCATGTCTTCCCTCTTTTCTGTCTTCTTTGAATCTTTTTTTTTTAAAATTTTTATATTTATTAGTTAAAATGAAGAGAACTTTATATTTTTAGTGAAAACATTTTAAAGAGATTAACTTGGTGGTTGGCCTAAAAAAAACCACTTCTTTTATTCTCACAATCAGGCCTTTTCAACTTCTGGAAATTGAACAATATTTGAATAATTAGTATTTATTGATTAATTAATATGAGAAGTCAAATGGTAAAAATTTTTAAAAAATTGAAATTTAGAGAGCATTAGATTTTGAAGTGAGAAAATAGAGAAATAAAAAAAAACTTGTGAAGAAAAATATTTATTAATTAGTTATTTATATTATAATTCATTAATATTTATTTGATATTGGATGACCGACTAAAATCATTATATAATTAACATTGAAAAGCTAAGAATTTGGATTTAAGATGAGGAGAATCACAAGTCACTTTCATAACAATGCTACAATCTATCAAGTCAAAATAATTTGATTTGAAATAATCTTTTTGATATATTAATAAAATAAATATGAGACATTTACATACATATCACACAAATTATCATGTATTATATATCTAGCATAGTAACACATAACTTTTATATTAACATATATAACATTCAAATTTTTATTATTATATAAAAAATATCACGATCATTAATTTTTTTAGAAAAATATACACTTGTTGTATAGATTTATGACTCAAAAATATCATAAGCCTAAAAATTAAACTTTAAAGATTAGATTAGATTAGATGTACAAATACATTTAAAATATGAAGTATATATGTAAAATTCCCATTAAATAGTTAAAACAACAGGCAAGTCTATAAATTCGTACGTAGCGTTGCGCAGCAATTCAATACCCCAACGGGCAGAGCGGCTAGAAACCCTAAACTGGTTTGGGATTATGATCCCGAAGATGGAGTCAGAAATCTAGATCCGTAAGCAGTTTGTTTTTATTAATCTAACATGATGTCTAAGCTTTTTTTTTTTGAAATGTCTCGCCTGCCTAAAACCTAGGAATTTGGATCCACCCAGTTTTGAGGAAATATTTTATCATGATTGGCGATATATTTGTGATCTGTTTGCGTTGTGACTAAAAATTTCTATTTTTTGTCCCTAAATAGGTATTATTGTCCTGCATATTTTCTGTAGATTGCTTATTTAAAGGCATACCATTGCAATATTTATGTGTGCCTGTGTGTGTGTTTTCTTTTGAAAGTCGAGTATTTTTTTCTATTCGTTTTGTTTTTTTATCTTAACCCTTTGGAATATGGCTATTGAAGTGTTTCTGGACGAATTTAGTGGAACAAGCTAACGGGAGGGTTGTTATAGAGTGTTAGAATATTGTTACTATCTTGGGGGGTGTTTGGCAAACAAAAATTTAGTAAATCCAGATTTATTAAATCTACACCCTTACTGGATTTATGAAATCCAGATTTAACATGAATGACAAATTTCAGATCTTAAGGGCTCGTTTGGAGCAGCTTAAAACTGCGACGGTAAAACGCTGCCCTCCCATTTGAATACCGTGTTTCTCCAATGGTTTAGGCGATGAAGTTTTTATTATAAGAAAGATGCAGCCGCGGGATGATCCCTGCGAGCCGCGTTAGTTCAAAAATCAATTACCCGTCTGCCCTCTCCAGGTAATCCTTCTTCACGCTCTCCTCTGCCCTAGTTGCTCCCTCCTTCGGCAATCATCCTCCACAGGTAAACTCCGGCCTCTTCGGCAATCCCGACCGATGGCTTTCCTTCTTCGCATCCTCTGCTGCTTTTGCGTTTTTTAAAGTTTAGGGTTCTGTGGAATAAAGATTTGAGAGCAACTTGAAAGGAGAAATCGCAAATGAAGTATTTGAGAGAGTTCTCTTGCGTTTATCCTTTTCTTGCGGTTATTTTTTTTCTTCTGGTGCACTATGCTGTTCCTCTCTTTCGTATGCGATTTTGTTTTTTTTGCTGTGGAAGAGGAATTTGGGAGAATTTTGTGGCCGAACTAATTTTTAAACGTTGATCTGCGGAAGAAGTGTTATATTATCATATGGTAATATGAAATTCATAGATTTTGTGGTTTTGCATTCCATAGACCTTGATCTCTGGAAGAAGTATTCTATGGTTATATGGTAATTTGATGTTCATAGTTTTTTAGCATCTTTTTATTTGTTACAGTCAATTTCGAAAGAAAACATTACATTGAGGGAGATTTACTGCATTTGATTCATTCATAGTTTTGTCATCTTTTCTTTTATTTTAAAATGTTTGTGAGAAATGAAAAAAATTCAGTAAGAGTTAATGTTGGATACAAGATTGAAAAAACTTATTGATCGTGAAGGAAAATTGAGCACGTTGCAAAATTCCAACACCAGGACCGATATTTTTATATCTTTGTCAAGCTTGAATGTGACATGAACATCCAAATGGAGAGCCATAATTGATGGTGAAATTTATGTGATCTTTTCATTTACTTTGACCTGAAATGAATTTTTTGTTTTTTTTCTAGGGTTGATGTAATACATGGATAAATTAAAGTTCTTACAGCTTCATTGCAATGAGATTGTTTATGTTGTATTAATTATGAATATTTATTCTCACCGCAATGGATTATCTTCTATATCACTATATTGTCATTGGTCATGAATCCTTCGCGGTGTAGGCATTTTTTAGACCTTGATCTTTGGAATAAGTGTTCTAGGATCATATGGTAATATGATGTTCATAAATTTTTAGCATCTTTTTTACTTTTTGCAGTCAATTTTGAAAGGTAACATTACATTTAGGAATGAAATCTACCACATTTCATTCATTCATAACTTAATCATATTTTTCATTCATTGCAAAATGTTTATGAGCAACGAAAAAATGAGAAATTAAGATTTAATATTAGGTACAAGGCTGAAAAAAACTTGGTCTTAAAAGGAAATCTAGCAAGTTATAAAAATGCAACGCCATGACTCATATTTTCATTTCTTTATCTAGCTTTAACGTCGCATGAACATCCAATCAAAGAGTCATAATTATCTACCTCCTATTTACAGCTTCATTTTCACGATATTGTTTATAATGTTTATGTATCAATTATGATTGCTTGAAAAAAAAATGAAACTGCATTAAAGACTTGTGAAAAAAGGTATTGAAACTCTATATGTGATGTATCCTTATTAGTGAACATTATTTCGATTTAGGGTTGAAACTCTTTTTTATGTTTTCTTACTCGAATTTATACTACTATATGCTATTACAGTGGCTTCATTTGCATTTATGTTGATTGATTCATATGAAAAAAGTTGGTTGATTTTATGTTCAATATTAGATGTTAATGTTATTAAACACCTTTCTTTTTTATTTCTCTCTTATTAGTTAGTGGTGCAATGAGTAAGTGCAAATAGGTTGGATCATCAGTCATGTGGGACAGAGATGCCACTAATATTTTCTGTGATCTCTGTTTTAGGGTGGTCGAGCTGGGAAATAAGCCGATCACATATTTTAACGAAAAAGATTGACAAAATGTTATGATCAAATTTAAGAAATTGACAGGAAGATACTATGATAGGATGAAATTTGAGAGTAAGTGAGATTAATTAAAGGACTGAAAAATCTGGAAATAACTTAAGAGGGGATCTAAAGGTTTCGGTTAGGATCCAGTGAAGCGGACAATAAATGTTTCTGAGGATTTGTGGGCTAAGAAACTAGAGGTAATGACATACCTATGATCACTTCTCTATTTATTTTTAGTCATTTTAAACTGGTTTAACTAATTCAAGTTATGTTTTGCAGGTAGTGTCGGTAGTTAAAAAAATTTAAATTCAATGACATTGATTTGATATTAGAAGAGAATTTGGATGACATTTTCAGTGAGATTGTTGCAATGGGAGCTCATGCTTTTACCCCATTTGAGCATGACTTCATCGGCACACGAGATGTCCTAGAAACCGAGCATGTAAGTGACTCAGGAGAAGGACCCTGCCAAATCTAAAGGGATGTGAAATTCACATGTGCTTCAAAACGGCTCATGGTGGAGAAAAGGAAAAAATGAGCCGCATTCATCGGAGGCACAACAGATAAACTAGTTGAATCGTACACAGTTAAGCTTCCTGCCTCACGGGATATATCCATTGAGGGGTGTTTTCGAATCCTATATACACATGTTGAGGTTAAGGCGAATAAAAATCTATATATCAATTGTGTTAAGTTACTACAAGATCTAGTTCGTAGAGAATTTTTTATGAAAATGAATACAGAATACCGAGTCGATTTTTGAATGTTTTAAGATCTCTTCAATATGTTTTTTTAGTACTGTTTGTACTGTTGTTCCATGGATTATTCCTTGTGATTAATATAGTTTTCATATGTTTTGTGTTTATATATTTTATGTTTGTGTTCAAATGGCTAAAGGTTTATACGAGTCTCTTTTTAATTAATAACTTTCGTCGGATGAATCCAGAACAATTGAACTATGTTAGAAAGATTGTTCTTATTCTTACTTTGTTATACGACTACTACCTTACCTACATTGATCGAACCCCATGTATGACATTGAGTTCTGTCGACGATAAGCGGGTCAGTGAGTTACTACAGGGCCACCCGACACTCTTCGCAAACAGGTTCTGTGTTACAAAAGAGATTTTCATCGACCTGCTTTATGAACTATACCATCAATATGGGTTGAATGACTTGATGAGAATGACATGCAGTGAGATGTTAGCAATAGCACTCTAAATCTTATTGCATAATGAGTTCATTAGATGAGTCATGAAACAATTTCAATATTCATTAGAGACTATCAACATGTATTTCTTGATGGGTAGGTTCTAAGATAATTAAGCCCGAGGACCCTTCATTCCAGTCCATGTCGACTCATATTGCGAATGTTCCTTGTTACATATCATTCTTCAAGGTATCTTTTAAACATGTCATTATTATATTAAAATGAGTTACTTCTCCATTATTAATAGATTACATATTATTAATTTCAGGATTGTGTAGAAGCTATTGACGGAACGTACGTCAATGCACGAGTATCTAACATCGACAAGGTTGCTTACATTGAACGCTGTGGCTCCCTCGCACAAAATGTGATGACCGTTTGTGATTTCAACTTGTTTCACATTTGTGATAGCCATGTTTTTAGGTTTTCAACCAGACGCCAAATACATTGTTTCCCGTACCCCCTCATGGTACATAAATATATCAAATATGTTTGATATTTTTGAATTATTTCTAAATTACATATTCATGCAAGTAAATATTACCTGATTGACGCTGGATATCCCTTATAAAAGGGATATCTTAAGTCTTATGCTGACACAAAGTACCACATTCCCGACTTTGAAATATCAAACGAGATTGCACATGGTAGAAAGGAAATGTTCAACAAACGACACTCCTCATGCGGTGTTATTTAAAGGTTATTCGGGGTATGGAAGAAGAAGTGAATGATATTACGCAATATATCCACCTACCTATTTTCGAAAGATGTGCAGATACTTGTGGTCATCATGACAATGCACAATTACATCCGACGCTATCACTCTAGATTGGATGTAGACTTTACTTCTACAGAAGATGACTAATATCAGATTCCACTAGAAGTATATGAATTTCATGTGGGACGTCTCATACCAAAGGAAGAATTAGAGCATGCTCACAGTCGCGAAGGTGAAGGTGCAAGAAAGATGACTGCATTACGAGACCAATTAGCGGACGATATTGCTCGATCATAATCGGTCATATGTTGAGAATTGTTATGTTTACTTTATTTGAAATGTAATGCGAATATTTATAGTGTAATGCAGATATTTTTGAATATCTAAGAATCATGACATTTTTTTATTTTTCTTTCTTGTTTGAAAAGTGTATGAAATTAGTTGGATATGTTTTTTGATGGAGCTAAAACAAATTTATTTACATATCCGCAGTTAGTCAGGATGTAATGGATGTAATGGGCCTTATGATAAGTAGCTCCATAGGCCTTAATGCTTATATTTGCTTTATTTTTCCAAATTATATATATATATTTTCCATACTATGAACCTAAACATCTGAGATATATTGTTTTACCTTATTAAGCAAAGATAATAGCTTGTTTACAATCATCTTCCCACTTTTATCAGTCACCTCACTCTCCTTTAAAACTTTCAGCCCCTGGGTTAATGCCTGAAAGTCGGGAATTGTTATAAAATGACAATTATACTTTCGGTGGGTTAAAAACTATTATCTTCTATGAAATGTTATGAAATAACATTAATACTGTCATTAGGTTAAAAAAACACATGAGAATTGTTATTATTAAATGAGTTTAAAATTTCTGCTAGTTGTACATGTCTTTGTAGGCCTTTATACTTTCTATGAAATGCTCTATTCCATTTTCACTAGTTTTTGATTAGTACACTGCTTCCTTTCTTCGAGCACAATAATAGATAAACCAACATTCTGTTGAATATTATCTAAATTCTGGTGGAAATGAACAGGGGAATTAGTGTTATCAAAAAATTGTTGGGGATGAGTTTGATGTAAATGTATATTAGCAGCTGCTACGTTGTTTGTCTCCTCATTACCACAGGTCGCATAAAAAAGCTTGTCCCTCTTGGAAGGCAATTATGTTATGGTACTTCACAGATTTGCCCTCTTCTCGTGCATGGCGATGAAGCAGCTTGGATGGCCCATGTCTTTGAGGGTAACTGCTGCTTTTATAAGTCAAAGGTTGGAAATTAGTCGGATATGCAACCAGTTGGGGGCGTGACTTGATTAGCTGGAGTTGTAATCTGTCTTTGTTTCTTTTTGTTTTCTCGAAATGATGTTTGCAATAACCCCCACATAGCAACTTTGGGCAAGTGATTTGTATTTGTCATGGTAAGGAAGAAATGAGAGGAACTATCTGCACTTGCTTAGGAAATGGGTAGATGAACATATCACATAATATCACCCACTTCTTTTATACTCCGAATGATCTTTCAATCACACCGCATAAGGAGTGTTGTCACACCGCATAAGGAGTGTTGTTTGTTGAACATTTTCTTTCTACAACATGCAATCCCGCTTTATCTTTTAAAATCGTGAACGTGGTACTTTGTGTCAGTATAATGCTAAAGATATTTTTTTCTGTAAAGGATATCCATTGTCAATCAAATAATATTTACCTGCACGAATACATAATTTAGAAACGATTTAAAAGTATCAAACAAATTTATTATATTTACGTACCATGAGGGGGTACGGCGAGCAATGTCTTCGGTGTTTGGTTGCAAACTTAAAAAGACGGCTATCGTGTGCATTGCATTCTCATCCGGCCATCACAAATATGAAATACCTGTTGATAGTCTTTGATGAATGTTGAAATCGCTTCATGTCTTCTCTAATGGACTTATTCTGCGATAATCATTCTCGTCGAGCCAGTCATGGTGTTGTAGTTCATAAAACAGGTCGATGAAAATTTTTTTCGTCATACGGAAAATGTTTGCAAATCGTATCGGGTGGTCCTGTAGTAACTTACCGACCCATTTATCGCCAACATAAATTCGACGTCATACATGAGATTCGGTCGATGTATCTAATGTAGTAGTCGTATAACAAAGTAAGAATAAGAACAATCTTTTTAACGTAGTTCAATTATTTTAGATGTATCTTACGAAAATTATTAAAAAGAGAATGATGAAAATCTTTAGTCATTTTGAACACAAACATAAAACATATAAACACATAATATATGAAAATAACTATATTAATTATAAGAAATATAGATAAAAAATATGTGCTAGAAAAATAAGTTAACAATCAATGAAATAACAGTACAAACAATATATATAAAACATATAGAAAAGTTCTTAAAATATTCAATTTTCCATGAAATAGCGTAAGAAATCAACTCAGTATTCTGTATCCATCTTTATAAAAAGTTCTATACGAGTTGGATCTTGTAGCAACTTAACACAATTGATTTGGATCCCTGTCTGCTTTAACCTCAGCATGTGTATCTAGGATTCGAAGACACCCCTCAAGAAATGTATCCCGTGAGGCAAGAGGCTTAACTGTGCAGGATTCAACCAGTTTATCTATTGTGTCTCTGACGAATGCGGCACTTTTTTTCCTTTTCTCTACCCTGGGCCATTTTGAAGGACATGTGAATTCCACATGCCTTTAGATTTGGGAAAGTCCTCCTGCGTCACTTACATGCTCAGTTCCCAAGACATCGGTGTGTCGATGATGTCATGCTTAGTTGGGGTAAAAACATGAGCTCTTGTTGCAACAACTCCACTGAACATGTCATCGAGCTTCTCTTCCAGTTCCGGATCAATGCCATTGAATTTGAATTTCTTAGCTGCCGACACTACCTATAAGGCATAATAACTTGAATATAACTAAAAATAAATAGAGAAGCGATCATAGGTTTGTCATTACCTTTCGTTTCTCAGCCCATCAATCCTCAGGAGCATCTATTGTCCACTTCACTAGATTCCAACCCAAACCGGTAGATCCCCTCTTAAGTTCTTTCCAGATTTTTCAGTCATTCTTTAAATGATTTCACTTGTTCTTAAGTTTCATATTATCGTAATCTCTTCCAGTCAATTCCTTCAATTTGACCATAGCATTTTGCTAACCTTATTTGTTAAATATGTGATATGTCTATTTCTCATCTTGACCCACGTAAGACAGAGATCACAGAAAATATTAGTGATATCCTTCTCCCACATGACCGATGATTCAACCTATTTGCTCTTACTCATTGCATCACTGACTAGTAAGAGAGAAATCAAAAAGAAAAGTCTTCGATAACATTAGCATCTAATAGTGAACCTAAAAAAAAATCAATCGACCAAAATTTTTCTTATGAATCAACCACCATAAATGCAAATGAAGCCCCTGCAATACCACATAGTAGTGTAAATTCGAGTGAGACAACATAGAGAAGAGTTTCAACCCTAAACTCTTAACCCAAATAATTCTCACCAATAATGATCTATCACATATAGAGAAGAGATTCAATACATTTTTTCCCAAGTTTTTAATGTTTTTTTGTATTTTTTTTAAAGTAATCATAATTAATACATAAAAAATATAAATAATATCATCGAAATAAAGCTGTAAAGAATTCAATTTATCAATGTATACCATGTCCGTTCTGGGGAAAAAAACGAAAACTTCATTTCAGGGCAAAGTAGTTAGCAATAACACATGCCAACAATTACATTTAGGAAGTGAATATCTATGACTCTCTGTTTGGATGTTCATACGACGTTAAAACTAGATAAAGAGATAAGAATATGAGTCATAATGTTATATTTTTGTTATTTGTTAGATTTCCTTTCACGACTAACAAGCTTTTTTTAGCCTTGTACCCAACATTAACCCTTAATTTCTCATTTTTTTCATTGCTCATAAATTATTTGCAATGAATGAAAAGATGATCAAACCATGAATGAATGAAATACGACAATCTATGACTCTCTGTTTGGATGTTCATAGGACGTTAAAGCTAGATAAAGAGATAAAAATATGAGTCATAATGTTATATTTTTGTTATTTTTTAGATTTCCTTTAACGACTAACAAGCTTTTTTTTGCCTTGTACCCAACATTAACCCTTAATTTCTCATTTTTTTCATTGCTCATAAATTATTTGCAATGAATGAAAAGATGATCAAATTATGAATGAATGAAATACGATAAATGTCATTCCTAAATGTAATGTTATCTTTTGAAATTTGACTGCAGCAAAAAAAGAAGTGCTGAAGAACTATGAACATCAGATTATCATATGATTATAGACCACTTCTTCCAGCCCTACACCGCCAAAGATTCATGACCAAGGACAAATAGTGACATAGAAAATAATCAATTGTGGTGAGAGTAGATATCCATAGTTGATACAACATAAACAATATTATCGAAATGAAGCTGTAAATGCTTCATTTTATCCATGTATCCCATATTCATTTTAGGAAGAAGAAGCAAGAACTTCATTTTAGGGCAAAATAGTTCACCAAGAGCACAAAAATTTCATTTTGAGATGTCGCAATGACAAAGCATTTCACTATAAGCACATAAATTTCACTATCACCTATGACTCTCTATTTGGATATTCATGCCGCATTCAAGTTATAGATAAAGATATAAAAAAATGGCTAGGGTGTTGTAATTTTGCAATTTGCTCGATTTTCCTTTAAGGCCAATAAGTTTTCCCAGCCTTGTAACCAACATTATCCCTTCCTGAATTTTTTCATTCCTCACAACTATTTTAAAATAAATGAAAAGATGACCAAACTATGAATGAATGAAATGTGGTAGATCTCTCTTCTAAATGTAATATTTCATTTTGAAATTGACTATAACAAGTAAAAATGTGCTAAAGAATTATGAACATTAGATTACCATATGATTATATAACACATATTCTAGAGATCAATGTTTATGGAATGCAAAACCACAAGATCTATGAAAATCAGATTATCTTCCGCAGATCAATGTCTAAAAAACAGTTCTGCCACATAATTCCTTCAAATTTCTCTTTCACCGCAAAAAAAAAAAAAAACCAAAATTGCATACGAAGGAGCAGCATAGTGTACCAGAAGAAAAAAATAACCGTAAAAAAATGATGAACGCAAGAAAACTCTCAAATCCTTTATTTGCGATTTAGGCTTTTAAAGTTGTTCCTAAATCTTTCTTCCACATCAAAAAAATTAAAAGAAAATGTAAAAGGAGAAGAGGATGTGAAGAACAAAGAATGCCTGTTGGTCGCGATTGCCGAAGAGGCCGGAGGTTACCTGTCAAGGATTATTGCCAAAAGAGGAGGGAGCAGCTAGAGCAGAGGAGATGTGCGCCAAGATGGATTACCTAGCGAGGGCAGACGGGTAATTGATTTTTCAACGGTATAATAAAAAAAGTCACCGCCTAAACTGCTGGAGAAACACAGTATTCAAACGGTAGTGCGGTGTTTTGAATACGCTGTTCGCACTTTTAAGCTACCCCAAATAGACCCTTACTATGCTATTTAGGCACAATATTTTTCTTCCTTAACGATTTTTATTCCTTAATTAGTTTGGTGAAATCATTTGAAGATTAAAAAAATGTGTTAATTAATCACTCGCAAATCACAAAGGGATGATTAAAGCTTTGTTTTTGCTTCAAAATGTAAAACGTAAAACGAAACAAAACATTTAGGGTAAACCTGTGAATTAAAATTTCAAATAATTTATGATAGTTTGTTGTAGTAATTATGAACTTAGAAATTACATGAAAAATATTCAAATTGATTTCAGCGCTTTGAAGCGCGTTTTAGCGAAACGAAGCGGACGTCATGCGCTACGCTTCACTATGCTTGTAAAGTGCACTTCAAACCGTGCTTTTAAAAAAATTGGTGTGGTTATGTTGTTTGTTGAAAAGAATGAGATGCTCTAGGTTGAGATAAGATGAGAAAATTGTTTTAGTTGGTTTTAAGTTGAGCTTTTGTCATGTTCAACAAATCATCGTGATACATTATCAATGAATTTGTGTTAATTAGTTATCATTATGCTCTTAATATTGATTATATTTTTTTTTAGTTATTAATGATAATTTTGGCATTTCCCCCAAAAGTTAGCATTTACACAATTTACTAAAATTACATGCCTAGCAGATACCAAACAATCATGTCAAAATAGATTCAAAATTGGTGCAATGCTCCAAAACTTCATCCAATAACCATCGAACACTATTGTTATCATCATCAATTTCATAATTATAACTATCATTTCTAATGCCATGTTACAACATTAATTATAGTTGTTCAATTATAACTATCATTTCTAATGACATATTACAAAATTAATTATAGTAGTTCAATACATAAAGTTGCATAAACTTAAATTTAATATGGACGTAAAATAATTAAATAATGAAAATAAACTTTATGAAAAAAGGCTCCTTATAAGGTTTAACTTTAACACTCTCATTGTCGTGTCCCAAGCTTCGAATGTGAAAAGTGGAGGGTTGTGTTAGGTAGTCGACAACTAATGTAAAATTTGTCAAAAAAATCTTGACACGAATCATTTTTGATTTTTCTGTAAATGCTAGGGCATCTCCTAGAAGCAACAAACTGTATGACCTGAATACAGTGAAAGTGTGCAAAGACTTACTCCGGCTCCCGGGTGTAGTGTCAAATAAACAAGACTTCCCACATTACTGATGGATGCAGATAAATAAATTAGGCCATAAAATTAATATTATGATAGAAACTTAAAATATAGATACTCTCACACATAAATTAATGGAATTTGTTGATATTATGATTCATAGAAAGATAAATAAATTCAAGAAACTAAATGGGTTGGAGAAAAGACTAAAGAGATTGATAGCTTATGTTTTAAAAATTAGTATTTAGTTGTGTCACACTAGAAATAATGTAGGTATAATTATAGATAAAAGCTTGAAAGATAATGTTATAAAAATTAATATAATTGGAGATAAAATTATAGCCTTTGATAAAATTATAGGAGATAAAATTATAGCCTTTAAGATTGTTATTGATACTAAGATTTTTAATATTATAAGTGCTTATACTTCTCAAGTAGGTATAAATATAGGTTCTTAAAGATAAATTCTGGAAGGACCTAGAAGACATAATATAAATGATCTCTTGAAAAAAGAATTTTTATTGGAAGAAATTTAAATTGGTATGTCGGTAGAGTGGTAGAACATTTTAGAAATATTCATAGTGGCTACGGTTTTGGAATGATTAATGAAGAAGACAGGGTCTTATTAGATTTTATTTTAGCTTATGATTTTGTTATTGCTAATTGTTCTTTATTCAAGAAAATAGATCTTCATATTATTACATATAAGAATGGATCTAATAAAATACAAATTGATTATTTTTCATGAGAAGAAAAGATCATCGAGAATTTAAAGATTATAATGTCATTTTCAAGTGAGGATTTAAGTATTCAACATCAATTATTAGTTCTGAATTTTAAGTTGAAGAGTTGTACAATAAAAAATATTAGGAATTGTTTTTGTAGAATTAAAATGAGACACCTAAAAGATACAGATAAAATTATTTGTATAAGTAAACTTCAAGATTTCTATATTTGGGATGTTCATGAATTCTATGTGGAATAACATAACAAACACTAATAAAAAAGTGACAAAAGATGTACTTAGAGAATCAAAAGAAAAAAATTTTTATAAACAAAAATAGTTTGTAGTTGAGTAATAATGTGCAAAAAAAGATAAAATATAAGAAGTTATGTTATAAAAATTAGTTTAAATGTAAAAGCTTAGATAACTGGGAAAAATATAAATTGACTCGTGAGTCTAATAGAACAATTTTCTTTTAGTGATTTTTATAATATATTATATACTAAAGAGGATGAAAATTATATGTATAAACGAGCCAAACAAAGAGTAAAGATTTGACTCAAGTAAAATATATTGAAGATGAAAATCAAAAAATACTTTTCTTAGAAAAAGATACTTAACATAGGTGTGTTTTATTTTGATAAACATTTTAGTAAAATTACTAAAAATAAGATCGACCTTATTGATCTTAATATCGTTAATAATAATAAAGTGTTTCATTTTTATCATCTCATTAGTAAAAAAGAAGTTGATGAGGCTTTAAAGAAAATCTAGGTTGGAAAATCTGTAAGACCTGATGTTATTCCAATTGAAATGTGGAAATATATAGGAGATTTGAGAGTTTCTTATCTTACTGAATTTTTTAATATTATTTTAAAAATTAAAAGGATGCCTGAAGAGTGGAGGAAGATTATTTTGATCCCCATTTTTAAGAATAAAGGGGATGCACAAGAATGTGTAAGTTGTAGAGGAATTAAGTTGATGTGCCATACATTAAAATTATGAGAGAAGGTAATTGAACATATGTTAAGACGTACTAAAAAGATTTCTCATAATCAATTTGAATTTGTGTCGGGCAGGCCTACTATGAAAGCTGTACATTTATTGAGTTATTTGATGGAGAAGTTCAGAGAGAATAAAGAGGATCTACATATGTTTTTTATCGATTTAGAAAAAACTTATGATAAGGTTCTAAGAGATATCCTTTGGAGAGTTCTAGAGAAGAACTGTATTGATATGACTTATATTCAAGTCATTAAGGATATGTATACTAGAACTGTTACTTGTGTTCGAACAGAAGGAGAATTGATCAAATATTTTCCTATTTTAGTTGGATTACATCAGCGATTGGCTTTAAGCCCATATCTTTTTGTTTTAGTTATGAATGCTCTTATTGGACATTTATAGGAGGATGTACCTTCGTGTATGTTTTTCCCTGATGATATCCCTTCTCGTGGATAAGATTAGAGAGAAAATTCAAGAAAAACTTGAATTATGGAGGTCTACATTGGAGTCTAAAGGCCTTTGTGTGAGTAGAACTTAAATTAAATACATGGAATGCAATTTTAGTAGTAGTAGCTCTAGTGGCAGAGTTGTAACTATAGGTGGAAGGTGCTAATGGTTTAGATATTTCGGGTCTATTGTTCAAAGTGATGGTGATATAGATGGGGATGTTATTAGTAGAATTCAAGTTGGTTGGTTGAAGTGGAGGAATGTTGTGGGCCTATTGTGTGATAGAAAAGTATCGCTTAGACTAAAAGGAAAATTTTATAAGAAGGTGAGACCTGCAATGCTCTATGGCGGCGTTGAATGTTGGCCTTTAAAAGAGAAGCGTAATAATAAGTTAAGTGTTGCCGAGATGAGTTGTCAAGATGAGAATGCTTAAGTAGATGAGTGGCTTTACACTTAGAGACAAAAAGCGAAATGAATATATCTGTGATAGGTTGGTGTAGCTCCATTGGCAGATAAAATTACAGAGGTCGTCTTTGATGGTTTGGTCACATTAAACGTTGATCATCTGATGATCCGATCAGAAGAGTAGATGTTTTAGATTCGACTTATGTTAAGAAAGACAGAGGTAGACCTAGAAAGATTTGGGCATATTGCATAAAAAGTGATCATAATTTATTAGAATTAAATGAAAGTATGACACTTAATAGGTTGCAATGGAGAAAAAAAATTCATGTAGCCGACCCCACATAGTGGGATAAAGGTTTGTTGTTGTTGTTGTTGTATAAGATTAAACTTATAGTTGGCATTTCTCGTTGATCATATATATCCCAGGTCATTTTGCTTCTGAAAATAATTCAACAAATGAATAGGAATAAATTGAGATGTATAAATGATGTATAGAATGAATACCTTTTTCCGGAAGATAAGAAACTAAATCATAAGAATATGAATCTTGTACGAAGGCTTAACATTGCCGTGTAAATAGAATCAACACAATTCAATTGAAGGAAGAGGACATCAACACAAGTTGCTATAATGCAAAAAATAAGATGTCATGTTATCCATAATTTCTTGATAAGATGCATATAAATGAAAACTAGCCATGGAAGAACATTTTATATTTAAAGGGTAAAATATAATGTATGTCACTTGCAAGAGATGTACACTGATGGTACAACCACCATATTTTCAACTTGATGATGATTAGCTAATTTCATGAATCATATAATGCCAAGTACAACTCGAATTGAAATTGTTGACGTAGCAATTTAGAGTGCTGATTAAGTTTCCTTTGTTTACGTGAATCCCTGTTGCTAGATTTTGAAATGCTATTGACATAAATGAAAGTTGGTCGGTGAAATTCATGACTGCATCCAAATATTGAATCACATCTATAAAATTTATCAAAATGATTTACGTAAAAACTCATAACTTTAAGAAATAATTATTATTATCAATATCACGTAATTTGATTCATTATACTTGATGCAAAACAAGTTGATGGAACTAACAATAATTGATAATATAGGCCATCGAGATGATACAGAGATGAATGCTTGAAGAAATTATTCAACTGGGCAATAGTCAGCCTATAGCATAAAGAGAGTTAAGAGGTGGAGGTTTATTGAGAACTATACAGAAATTGGTAGGGACAGTGAGAAAGGACAAGCTCAGAATTGAGGAAGAAAGTGAATGGCTAGGAATAACAAGAGAATCAAACAAAGATCAACCCTAAAGCCCTCTAGATAATACGTGTGTGAAGTGTGAGGGTTGTGACGTGCTTAGCGTAGGAAGCTCTTAGGAAGCTTATGGCAGAAGTTGCACTTTGGAAAGTGGAATGAGGGGAGAGGAATTGCACTATTTGGTGCTTAAGTGAGCTTAAGTGCTGACCAAATATGCTCCTTGTCTTGTTGAGCATTGATGCTTTAGAAAAAGAATATTTCTCACAAGAAGGAAGGAGATGGGTAAGTTGAGTCCATGGGCTAATAAGGCTGGCCAAAAAGGGCCTTGTCTTACATGCAGCCAATTATCGTGGCTTGCAAAGGGTCTCAAATTTATTATAACAAATTGAGAAAAATAATGCAGAGCTTTTCTGGAGACTTTGTTCACAATGAATTTGTATATATATATATATATATATATATTTATATATATATAGAGTCATTGAAGGTTTGTTGTTGTTATAATGGTTTCTGCCATTATAACAACCTTTAAAGATGGCTGTCAAACCCATCTAAGAATAGAAATTAAAGAAGCTTAGCAGACAGAAAATTTCTACTGTTTTAATTATTGTAAATCTAATAAGCTATAATGTTTGAGGCATTTTTTTGGCACAACCAAATTTCCCCTTTTAGATGCCGCTTTTTAGAAATACTAAAATCATTTGATTATGACATCATTTGATTTTTAGAAAAAACTATCATTATTACAGTAATGGAGAAAATTTTCTAGGTTCAACAATGTGCAATGTTTGAGTAAAGCTTTAAACTTTGAGGAGCTTCAATAAAAGCTTGATTTGATTGTGAAGTTTTTTAAATCTTCTTTCTAGGAATATTATATTCCCTCAATTTTTTTATTATGATCTTATATTTGTCATCTCTTTTGTTTGCACAAAGTGGAATAAAGCTACTAGACTAATAACGACAGTTTCTTTTGATGCATGTGTTTGGAAGTTAAAGTTAATCATTAAATGATATTTATTTGGTTTCTTTGTGAATTTGATTTTAGCGTTAGCTTAAATTGCAGTGAGGTTTCATTTTAATCCATCATCTCATTAATTTTATATTAAATTATTTCAATTGTGAAGTAAAGCAATTTTTTACTTAACCTCCATGTAGTTTTATGTTATTTTATTATTAATTTTTGCTGAAAAGTAAAAATTCATGGAAACCTTCAAATTCATGTGATTGGAATTTATATTTCACCTATAAATCACTTTTATTTACTTTCTACTAAATAGTTGAAGTTGATTGTACGCACTTGCATTGAAAAAAATTGGACTAAATCCCAAAGTGAGAAAATTTAGGATTGTAGCGAAATGATTTGTGAACCCAGTTCATTAAGGCGTTGTTTAGTTTGAATGGTTTTGAGTGTAGAGCATTTCAAATGCAAGGGATTTATATGCCTAAATGTAATCACCATCATTGTGCTGATTGCCTTAGAGAGTAGAGGCTCCATTTGACCCCTTGTACTATGCAATTGCAAGAATAATAGGTGTTCTTCTACCATATAAGATATTCCAAGTTTTCTTTGATAGCTTTGAATTTGTTGCTTACGTTTTTTCTATTTCAATTAGTGAGCTATTTTGTTGATTATGCTATACTTCAGATTAAATTTATCATTCATTCTGTTTATTTGTGTGGCCCTTGTTTGAAAAGATTTCTTGTATCCTTGATGCTTCCTCTGTCGATATTTATGCACCAAATACCATATTTTACTTTTTTTATCGCTTTTGTAAGGCGTTACGTTCATTGATAATTTTTTTGACAATGTACGTGTCAACAAAAGCGTAAATCAACATTCATTTGGCACAATGTTGGGACTCTGTTAGATGGCAAACTTTTTTTTTTTTGTGATCATCAATTCTTGCTTGTGCTCATTTGTTCCTTTTTTCTTTTTTAAATTGTTTTTTTTTCCCTAAGAAAATTTTTATTTATATCTTAAATGGAACCTTGCATTTTGATTGAAAACAGCAGAAAGTTATTTTAAATTCTTGCCAATCAAAGTAATTTAATTGTTGACCTTTCTATTGTAGAATATTGTCACAAGTATCATTTATCCATTTGATTGGTGTTAAGAAGGATATTATTTTTATTAAAAAATTAGAAAATCTTTTTAAGGTTCTTGGTTGATTTTTCGTTTTTGGTGTTTTCTTACTTGCTCTTCCATATGGTCAAATGTAGCTATTGGTTTTTTTTTTGGGAAATTAACATACATGGCACAAAATTCTTATGGATTTACATATCACACACGTAAACTTTCATATTTATACACATAGCATTTTTGTGCTTTAAACCCATGCATGAAAAAGTATATTTCACTAATAATGCTATTTTTGATGTGAAAATAAATATTCGAGCGTTATGTGTGTAATTATAAAAGTTTGGGTTTGAGATATGTAAATACATAAGAATTGTGTGTTATGTATGTAAATGCCACTTTATATTTTTGAACAATAGTTCTCTTTAAGTACTTTGAGTCCGTATTGGTCTGGATGTTCAGTTCGGTGGCATTTAAACTAAAAAATGCTACCGGGATAATCTGGTCCTAACATGAACTTGCCATTTGAATCACTTTGTCAGCTTAATGAACTGTTTCAAGTTGATCATATATGATGGAACATGTCAGATATTATCTTTGTAAATGTAGCAGCATCTGTTTGTTGCTTTGGTTAGAAAGGGCAAATCGTTCATAAGATTTAATATTTACCTATTTAGCTGCTTTTTGTGGATGACTGTAATATGACTTGTTCGTTATGCTGTAGTAATTCTATGAAGCGAAAGGTCATTAAAGTACTAAGCGAATGTGTGTTGCAATAGAAACCAGCTAAAAATGCAGATCTAAAAGAGAAATTTAAGGTTTCAGTTTTGAAGCAACCATGAATACTTGATGAAATGAATTATCGCTTATATTTCCCCCGGTGTGCCTAACAATCACACGGATTTGGAAAACAGCTAAATAAATAAATATTCAATAGATGAACAAAGAGTTAGTGGAATCGCTATCCTTCTTACTACTAGACTGGTAATCTTTGAATGGGTAAATTAACAAATAATGAAGCAATTTTTATTTCAAGCTAAATAAAGATTATCTGAAAATTAAGTATATTAAGAAGATTTTTTGTTCAAGCGTTTTAAGTTACAAGGAGTGAAGTCTAAAGTTTAAAACCTTAAATAATACATTGTTAAATATCAAAGAAGTTAAGGTTTACGATTGTGTTATAAAAAGAGCGGGGCTTACTAAGTAAGCCAAACAGTAAACATTAAATGAGTCCCAAAGTTAAATGATGTAGATGCCTAAATGTAATCACCATCATTTTGCTGATTGCCATTGTAGAGGCTCCATTTGACCCCTTGTAGTATGCAATTGCAAGAATAATAGTTGTTCTTCTAGCATATAAGATATTTCAAGAATTTCTTTGATAGCTTTGAATTCGTTGCTTAATTTTTTTCTATTTCAGTTAGTGAGCTATTTTGTTGATTATGCTATACTTAGATTAAATTTATCTTTCATTCTGTTTGCATGTGTACTGAATCTGTTACGGTCTTATTTACTATGGGTTAAAATGTGTATGCTGACTATGATTTTAAGCTGTAGATCCCTTGGCGCTTCCTCTCACTAAGTTGTTGCATTTTTTTTTTTAATATTCAAAAAGTAGATCTATAGCTTCTCATGAATATCAGGAGTGCCAGATAATTTGTTCAAAGGGAAATATTTTTTATGAACTAGAAATTGTTATAAAAATAGAGGACATACATTGTTTATACTATATGGGCCACACAAACTTATTGTTTATACAAATTGCCTGTTTTGAAAAGATTTGTTTTATCCTTGATGTTTTTTTGTGTTTCTGATCCTCTATAGATATTTATGCACCAAATACCATATTTTACATTTTTCATTGCTTTTGTAAGGCGTTACGTTCATTGATAATTTTTTTGACAATGTACGCGTCAACAAAAGCGTAAATCAACATTCATTTGGCTCAATGTTGGGACTCTGTTAGATGGCAAACTTTTTTTTTTTTGTGATCATCAATTCTTGCTTGTGCTCATTTGTTCCTTTTTTTTTTTAAAATTGTTCTTTTTTCCCTAAGAAATTTTTTGCTTATTTCTTAAGTGGAACCTTGCATTTTGATTGAAAAGTGCAGAAAATTATTCTAAGCTAATCGAAGTAATATAATTGTTGACCTTTCTATTGTCGAATATTGTGACAAGTATCATTTATCCATTTGATTGGTGTTAAGAAGGATATTATTTTTATTAAAAAATTCGAAGACCTTTATAAGACTCTTGGTTGATTTTTCGTCTTTTAGTGTTTTCTTACTTGCTCTTCCATAAGGTCAAATGTAGCATATTGCTTTTATTTTTAGGAATTAGCATACATAGCACAAAATTCTTATAGATTTACGCATCTCACACCTAAACTTACATATTTATATACATAGCACTTTAGTGCTTTAAACCTATGCTTGAAAAAGTATATTTCACTAATAATGCTATTTTTTATGCGAAAATAAAGATTGAGTGTTATGTGTGGAATTATAAAAGTTTGGGTATGTAAATACATAAGAATTTTGTGTTATGTATGTAATATGTCTTCCCTGGATATAACCTGATTCCGTACTTAAGGTACAACTCTGAATAAATATTTTCATAGAAAATGAAAAGGAACTTAAATTAATACTAGCATGAAAATACAATTAGAAGAACTTGTGAATGTTCTAATGATGCGATCCTCTTATGTTGAACCTTGCATATGATTATTACTAACAAATGACTTGTTTTCTGGAAATATTATGCTAATAATGATGAATGCCACCACTTGCTCAAAAAAGTTGGTGCTAAATCTTGCCACCGATGCTGATAGAGTTTTTAAAAATGCTACCATGGTTAACTTGAAAGACACTGAAAGACTACTTTTTTCAAATGGCAGAATATTAGAGATATTGATATTTCAACTTCATTTGAATTTGGTTTGTGCTTATGATTCAAATGGAGCATTGCTCATGGTCCTAGAAAAGGATATGTGTAGGAGTACACAAGCTATTGTACAATGCAAGGAGCTCGTGTGCATCCTTCTCCAATGTTAGAAATAAGATTCTAATCCCATCTCCTTGGCCCCATGGATTTTGTCTGAGGTTGTCAGGGATTCCTTCTGTAGTCTCTTTATGTAAATAACTTTATGCAGTGACGGAGTTAGAGAAAGGTTAGTGTTTGAAAGTAAGACAATTTGAAAAAGTTGGTACGGTAAAGCATAAGGATGCACTTAAGATATTCGGGTGTTATATATGTAAATAGATGAAGAAATTACAATCATAGCTGATCTTTTAAATAAGAAGTCATTTTAAAGAACAAGGAATTGTAATATAGATAACTGTGACAAGCCAATATTTTGGCGATAAATAATTTTTAAGCTAAACTAAATGAAGAAATTACAATCATAGCTGATCTTTTAAATAAAAAGTCATTTTACGGCAAAATATTACTAAATCAAATAATACTCTCGATGTGCGTCGGAGGATTCGCAGCGGGAGTGATTATTTCGTAACTTTACGTTGAACGAAACTTTAATCACAATTAGATAATAGAAGTAACAGATAAAAACACTAAAATTTTTTACGTAGAAAACACGAAAGAAAAAATAATGTTACTTAACCCAATTGAAATGATCCATTATGAGTTTGCGATTATACGTCTAGGCTTTTAGCCCATTGGTAGGAAAGGGTTACAAGTATGTTTGTAGTTGGGAGTAGTTGTCGGGGAATCGGTATATTGTCTTCGAGGCGTGTCGCCACACTATGCTTAGGAGGATGCATTTATCCGTAGGATGCTTCGTTACTCCGTGACGTTGGTTGTGACTCAGCTTAGTGCTTCGTTACTCCACAATGCACGTCTCGAGTTTGCACGGGGTTTTGCTGAAAAGAGCAAGGGACGACCGATGACGGTCGACGAAGGTTGGCAGTAGTGGTCGACGGTGTTCGGTGGTTGTAAGAGAGAAGTGTTCGCCGGATCTTCGGTGCAGAAACAATGCTGGAGTTTAGCTTCTTTCGATCCTCCAAGCTTAGGTTTTTCTCCAGTTCAAGGTGTAGATCACCTGTCATGAAGAGGATATGACGCTATTTGTACATTCTAGGATAGAGCTCTCCACAAATAAGAGATCTGAATCACTCTATCGGCGACTGGAAGAAATTCCCTCGATCAAACATTTGGGTAACTTAACGATGATGAAATTTAGTGATTTTGAGTTCGTTGGACTCATCTTGTCAAAGCACTCGATTTGACTGAAGCTTGTCAGATTTGCAATCCGTTTAATATTCCAATTGGGCACCAGAAATTTCCTAAGTTAAATTACTTGATCCCAAATTGATTTTACTCGTTTCCTAAATAAGTTAAATTACTTGATCCCAAATTGATTTTACTCAGATTGAACATATTTAGTGTCATTGTTTCCATCTTATTGGTTGTAGAGTTCTGGATAAATTTTAATTTTAGATTGAATGTTTTTTGTTAAAAAAATATCTTGAGATTCGTGCTTATCGTCTTCAAATTATTACCATAGATCAATTTGTTGATGATGTATCAACTTTTATTGCAAATAGGAGTAGAAGTTAAATTTAAAATTACTTTGGATTAGTATTATGATAAAAGTGTTTTATAAATAAAATGGTAGGATATTAGGATTGATGAGGTTTAATAAATTCTAATCGAGTATGGTTTACTCATCAAAATGAATTTACTAGTATAATTTTAATTAATGTATTCTTCTTAAATATCATTGCATTTCTTAATTTTGTGTGATGCCATAATTTCAGTTTATTTTTAAATACAGCCCAAAAAACGTTTGTTTGCGTTCACTTGGCGGCTTTAAAATTTTATTTCTTGTTTCTACTCATTGTTTTTATGGTGTTCATTTGCTTCATCTTAGACTTATATGCTCAACTCTTTAATATTTCAATCGTACATTTTGTTTCCTTTCATATGTATGACTGTTTTTCTTTTCATAAGTTCATCAAAAAGTTGCTTTATCTACTTTTTCTGTAAGGAAGAGAGAGGGCTCATGAAGTCATTCTAGATAATGAAACACTTGTATTTAAACAAAGTGATATATTTGCGAATGAATATTTGCGTTGAGCAGCACATCATAATCACTATATGCAATAGTCCTGGCTGTTTTGTTGACTTGGAGTGAGAAAGCTTTCTTTCTTTTTTTTTTTTGGATTCAATGAGTTGTAATCTAAAAAGTCCAGACAAACAATTAGAAATCTAATGCAATCTTTTCCGGAGATTTGTTAACCTTTTTAAGTCTCACTTTCACTTTATAGAGCTAAACATGTCTCTAAAGCTCTATTAATTTTCATTAGCTTTGCCAGTGCTCAAACTAGAGTAGCAACAATTAATGTGTTTGTTTTCAAATTACAATAATCTGCTCAATAATAATCAAGTTATTGCATATTTCTTAAAATTGCTTTCCACTTCATGACCACAAGCACGAAGGCGCATTTCAGCGCTCGAGTGGTCATCAACTCTGCAACGAAGTGAATTTGCACGTGCTCGTTGGCCTTCTTGGAACAATATGTAGAACTCATCAATGTTAAGGGTAGGGGCGGATCCAACATTAATTTTGAGGGTGGGCACAATCACGAAATCTCTAATTTTTTTTTAAAAGTATAATATATCGATTGGTGGGGGGAGGGGTAAAATTGTCTAGGTTACAAAAGAAAAAAAATATTAAATTTTACTGTTGATGTAGAGAAATTAAGCCCCCTGGACATAACCTAGTTCTGCACTTAAGTTACAGCTCTAAGTAATTTTTTTTTTATATAAAAAGAAAAGAAACTTATATTAA
Organism: Phalaenopsis equestris; assembly: GCF_001263595.1. NCBI lineage: Eukaryota > Viridiplantae > Streptophyta > Magnoliopsida > Asparagales > Orchidaceae > Phalaenopsis > Phalaenopsis equestris. The sequence goes on from NW_018164936.1 coordinate 54,431, forward strand.
TAATAACAGAAATATACAATTAGGAAAACTTGGCAGCATTCTAATGATGCAATACTCATGTAAAATCATGCATATGATTATTACTAACAAGACTTGTTCAAAAAGGTTGGTGCTAAACTATCACAATAGCCACCTATGTTTATAGTAGTTGTAGAAAGACTACCATTGTCAACTTAATTTAAGCGAGTCAGGGACTTAAACTTATTAAATTATCTAAATTGAAATATATAATTTTACTATTTATATTGAGGTAAAGAAAAACTAAAAATTGTTGAGGTGGGGGCCTCCCTGAATATATAACCCAGTTCCACACTTAAGGTAAAACTCTGAATAAATTTTTTCATAAAAATGAAACGGAACTTTTATTAATACTAGCATAAAAATGCAATTGGGAGAACTTGTGAGTGTTCTAATGATGTAATCCTCTTTTGTAAAACCATGCATGTGATTATTACTAACAAAAGACTTGTTTTCTGAAGATATTGTGCTATTAATGATGATTGTCACTTGTTCAAAGAAGTTGGTGATAAATCATGCCACCGATGCTGATAGAGCTTGTAGAGAGGCTACCATGGTTAACTTACAGACACTGAAAAGCTGTATTTCCAAATGGCAGAATATTAGATATATTGATATTTCAACTTTATTTGAATTTGGTTTGTGCTTATGATTCAGATGGAGCATTGTTCATGGTCCTAGAAAAGGATATGTGTGGAACTACACAAGCTAATGCACGATGCATGGAGCTTGAGCAAAGTTAGTTTATCACCCAAGTGCATCTCTTCTCCAATGTAAGAAATAAGATTCTAATCCCATCTCCTTGCCCTCATAGACTTTCTCTGAGGTTTTCAGGGATTCCTTCTGTAGTCTTTTTATGTAGATGACTTTATGCAGTGACAAAGTTAGAGACAGGTTAGTGTTTGAAATAGGTACAAGTAAGACAATTTGAACACAGAGACATGGAGTTGAGAAGAGACGACGAAGTCGATACGGTAAAGCATAAGGATTGCATTTAAGATATTTGGGTCATATATATGTAAATAGAAGCAATTAGGTGTCAGATATGTAAATGCTGTAATTTTTTGTGCTATGTATGTAAAACCCTCTTCTTTTTTCACAATAAAAAATAGAATTTGTGTAATTAATGATTACTATTTTACAAATATTCTTATGCAATATAGACATATCATACAAATGATATGATGCAATAATAACTTGTAATTATTAGTCAAATTTGACACATTGAAGAAGATGTTTCAGCTATACCATAAATCCTAAAATGAATAGATAATGGGTTTGTTGTCTGAATGATCTAATTCATGATACTCACAAAATTTAACATATGAACTTGATAGAATAAGAAATAAGGACAATGTAAATGTGTAATTTTAATGCTGTAAGATACAGCATTTCAATGTTGTAGACATAATCTTAATATGTTTATCAACTTCCATTAGTCATTAATTGCTTTTAATTATTCCATAATTTTTGCTTATTTTTATTGCATCTACTAAATCCATGAAATTGTCATAAAATTGATCTAACATTTATAATACATTACTTGAATGCATGTTAGATGAATAAGATTCTTTAGAGACTAAGAATTCACTAATCAATAAGGTAACTATTTGATCAGGAATTTCATTTATAAGAATTTTAATATTTTTAATATGGGGAGATTATATTACATATTTAGTTTTATATAGTAATTGATCTTTAAACAGCCTTGGAGTTTTTTATTTTTTAATTAACCTTATTTATATGCATGCTTGACTTGTTTGATGCCACTATATAAGTGATAATGAAATTCCTAAAACGTTTCTCTAGTTGATTGTATATGCTATTCTTTCATGAATTTTGATATGATATATTTAATTGAGGTGCAAATTTGATGCCACTATATAGTGTCATAATGAAATTCTTAAAAATTTTCTCTAGTTGATTGTATATGTTATTCTTTAATGAATTTTGATATGATATATTTAATTGAGGTGCAATATGATGATGATATAATAATACTTTCTAGAGTTATTTCATATCTAATTTGTCAAATTTTTTTGGCCAGAAGCTCCAAACTCCATGTAGGAGTTTATGACTATTAGGCATTGTCTTTAACAATGAATTCAAAACTCCAATAGTTGAGGGAGGGAGGGAGATTGTGTAATTTGGAAAGCTTAAAAAATGTTTGTGTTCGGCTCGTTAACTTAGTAAAAGATTCAGACACGAGCATCTTAACGAGCCGAACATGAGCTGTTCACGAGCAACGACCCGTTTTACCCTCTCTTTTGTTATAACGCACATTGTTTTTTATAGTTTGTGACTTTGAGCCACATAGCCTGCTCTTTCCTAATTGTGGCTATTCTCTACAAAAAAAATTATCAATATATGCATTAAAATGGGGGTAAAGCCCGTTTGCATTTATTTTTTTTTGTGAATTTTGGTTGTTTGTGGTCTTTGTTGTTTTGACCCTCTGATCTCTGTAATTTTGTCCCTTAGATCTTTGTAATTTTGGCCCTTTGAACTTTTTAGTTTTGGCAATGTTCTATAGAATTTTGGTTGTTTGCGAAGATGTCTGTGGTTTGTGACTTTTCTTTATGAAGGAATTGAAGCATTCAATTTTCTAGTGATGATGTTTGCAGTTTGTGGCTTTTTACTATTGAGGAATTAAAGTATTCATCATTATGGTGGTGATGTTTGTGGTTTTCCTCTATGGAGGAATTGAAGTATGTCGGTTGATATAGGTACTTGACGGCCATTGTCTATGTGGGTGGCTATTGGTGCTTTATGACCATTCTCTTTGATGGGTTGCTATTGGTGGTTGTGGCCTATGTGGGTTGCCATCTGGTGGTGTGACGATATTGGTGTGTCGGTGGTGTGATGGTTTCATTTGTTGGTGTTGGTGGTTGTGATAGTGTGTAGATGGAAGTGGTGGTTGTGGTAGTACTGATAGCGTGGTGGTCGTGGCTTATTGGTGTGATGGTGGAGGTGTGTTGGGTTGGTTTTGGTAGTTGCGATAGTGTTGTTGTAGTGGTGGTGATGTGTTGGGTTGGTTGTGGTGGTTATGATAGTGTTGTTGTGGTGTTGTTGGTGTGTAAATAGGAGTGGTGGCGGCGGCTTATTGTTGATGATGTGGGGTGGTTGTGAGTTAGTGTTGATAACATGGTGGTAGCTGTCCATCGATGGTGTAGTGTGTGTAGATGGGAATGGTGTTAGTGTGGCGGTGGGGGCTTGTTGAGTTGATGTGGTGGTGGTGGTGTGTAGGGTTAGTTGTGGTGGTTGTGGTAATGTTGTTGTGATTGTGTGGTGGTGGTGTTATTGGTGAATGGAGTGGGGGGAAATTGTTTTAATTGTATTTTCTTTTCTTTTACCTTTCCATATGTGGGTTTTTAAAATGTTACTTTTTTTTTACTGTGCCATAAATTTATGTTATTTTTATTCATGCTAGTATACGTGATGGGTAACACAAGAGAAATTAGTTTGTCTGCCACGTGGGATAAAGACATTAAGCTAATATTTTGTGTTCTTTGTCTTAAAGTAGTGGATTTAGGAAATAGACAAACCACCTATTTTAACAAGGGTTAATAGAATATAATAACAATTTTCAAGGAAAACACATGAAAGGAATATGATAGGATTCACTTGAAAAACAAATGGGATCTGTTAAAAAAAGATTGTAAAATATGGAAATGTTTTAAGCCAGTATCCATAAGCTTGGGTTGGGATTCAATAAAGCAAACTATCTATGCTTGGAAGGAATAGTGAGCTAAGAGCTTGGAGGTGAGAATTTATCAAACACCACGTCCTTCACCATTTATATTTCTTGCAGTTACATCATATCAAACATTCATTAATTTATAGATCGTGCCAAATACCAAAAAAAATTAAATTTAGTAGCATTGACCCCGAGCTTGAGAAAAGTTTCGATTACACAAAAATCCGAAACAAACAGGCCTCGTAGCCCTGTTTTCGAACGCTCCACAGAAAAAAATTGAAAACAAAATTGCTTTTTTATAAAAATAAACCGAAAAATTTACAATCTTTCCAAGAAGAGAATACGGTGTTTGGTTTGTCAATGTCCTCATCTATTGCCACATGGGGAATAATATTTTTCAGAGAACCTAAAAACAAAGTCTGACTTATGCAGACTTTCATCACTACGTCCTTGTTTCGGGATGCAGAACACTCGTTTCCACCCGAGATGAATGAGCCAGGTTTCAAAGCTGCAGCTTCTTTGAGAAATTTTTATTCAACCTTCGCTCCATCCAACCCAGGCATACTGCTCTCAGCAACAGTCTCCTTAACAAACCTGGAAATCACAAGAGCATTTGTACATATTATTAGCAGTTAAGAGCATGGTTGTGAAAACTGGATCGAATAGATGGTTTTAACTTGTCTGACCATGATCATCAATCCTCAAACTAATTCAGACAAGCCAAAAAAAAAAAAAAAAACTAACATTGGAGGGAATCTGGATAGTCCCATGAGTAATGGGTGGTTGAACTCATTTGAGTAGACATTATAATGCAGATTGGAGGGAATCTGGATAGTCCCAAGAGTAATGCAGAGATGGTTGAACTCATTTGAGTAGACATTATAATGCAGAGATGGTATTAATCATAGCACACAATTCTTATTTGTTTACATATCTGACGCCTAAGTTTTCATATTTACACAGTGCACAAATCTTTAATATCACGCCAAAAATAACATTATTAGCACTTTTTAAAAGTGAAAAATAGATTTTCACGCATAGATTTAAAGCACCAAAGTACCGTGTATGTATATGTATCGATGTTTAGGTGTGGGATATGTAAAAACATAAGAATTGTCCTATGTATGTAAATTTCCCTATATATATATATATATTCATCATCAATGTTAAGAACAATACGTTACTTTAATAATTTTCATCATTTTAATACTATTTATATCATCACGGTTGAGTAACTCTGATTGGATCCTAAATGAAATGAACCTTTTCTACGACGACAGTTCAATGTCCTGGGTCTAAAAACCGTAGTGTAAAATACACTACACTGAACCACTCAATACAAAAGCGCTAATATGTTGGCAGTATAAAAAACGATGGTCTATGTTGGGTGTCACCCCACCAAACACATTTAATTATTCAGGCAACAATGATCAAGTAGAGGAAGAAAATAGTACCTCGCCAGTTTCTCTTGAGATGATTGCAGTACATAGATAGCGAGAATGAAAGAAAGAAGGAGACCTGTTTGTCGCACAAAGAAGCATATTAATCAGATATAGATACACTGCAACCAAACTGCAGGTGCTCAAAATCTCATGAAGCAATCACAATCGAAACTTCCATTTATCCTACTTGGGATGCAAGCTGAGTCAGTAGAGGTTGTAATTATTTCAGCAGGGAATTTCAAAAAAAGGAAGAAATCAATAAAACTTCGAGATTGTTGCTATTACTGCTTACTACCATCTTAATTAGAAGAATTTTGATAAATAATCAACATGATATGCTATTATTTCTTCCCTACTTATTATAATTTATGAAATTTACATATAAGCGTTCAAACCAGTACATAAAACCATAATGCAAATTTACAGAAGATAATTTATACGTTGTCCTAGTCTAATCTTTCAAGGCTGATGACAAGTTTTATTGCTTCCAATGATGTTATATCTCCTTTTCGGACAGGTCTAACAGATCACAATTAATGGCTAACAAAAGAAAACGTGTTCCATCCATCTTTATCTGTGGTAATCTACATTAATATAGTGAATTGAGACAAAGTACACTCAAAAAAATAGTTTCCTTAGGGGAGCCAACTACCTTCATTTAGATTTTGTGATTGATTGTCACACTTCCAAAAATTAAATGGCAATAAAAGAAGTCTGTGTTGCATACATTGTAATACTCTTTCTGACATTTTCCAATTACCACCACTTTTCCATGAATATATATATATATATATATATATATATACTAAAAGCGGTTAAATGAACAGATACGAACAGGAATCTACTTAAATAGGCTTCCTTCCTAATATAGGTGTATTAAAGGATCCAGCTTAAAGCAAGAATGACCCAACCTCGCCACCTCAGGCATATGCCGGTCAAGCTCATGTAGCCAAGCACAAGTATGTGGAGTACAAATGTCAGGACAAAAATTCCCAGAAACAATGAAATATGGGCTAATGGCAACCTTTGAGTTGTGATCCATTCGCCGCTCAACCCTTTGACTTGGGGAGGAAATACTCAGAGATGAAAAGACTAAACAAACAACTAAAAGCCTCAGGGATCTAAGCATAACAATGTTTTATGCTCATTTTATATAGATAAATTACCTGTATAAATAGGAGAGATTAAATTTAAACAGATTCTGATCCTCATCCGGACTAATCATGCTTCTTTTGATGATGATAAAGCTTTTTCATAGACTTTCAACGCCCTCTCCCTCTCTCCTCCCTTTCTCCCTCTTTCTCTCTCTTTCCAAATGCTCTATTCCTTGAGACTGATTCATGAACAAATTGGGATTCAAAATCTGGAAAAAATATCGGGAGCATGGACCATGCCGTAAACAAAAAGAGAAGCTATACAAGAAGAGTTGAGTAGCATAAAAATCACAAGAAACTTGAATTGCATCCGGGAATTTATCACCCAACAGATCAAAGAGCTAAATGAATAGGTAATGGTGAATATCATAGAAATATTTGCTCAAACAACAACTCCACCACCATGACCAATAGCTCAATCACAACGAAGAGGCAAACTTGCCGCCAATGCCAGAAGGACTCCTTCACCAGCATGATAGAGGAGAATGATTCGTACTTACCCAGATAACATAGGTTCCATCCCACCTGACCACAATAGGCGATGGCAAGTTGAAACCCCCCATTCGTACCAATTGGAGAATGTTTTCTCTAGGGAGATATCTTGAGCAGAGGCACCCCCGAATGCTTCAAAATCCTATTTATAGAGTCCTAAATATGGCCGTCAGACCGATCACATTGCCTTATTTGAATGAACCATGTGCTTGTCAAGAATGAATAATGTGTTGAAATGCCAACTATTCTTCATTGCTATGAAAAAGTCATCCCTCACATAGTTTAACAGCTAAACATTATGGGTAATAACCTCTTTTGCAGACTTAAAGAGAATGTTCATAATGCAGTTCGCTAGTGCCCAAAAGCTTCACACGAGTTCACATGCATTATTGCGACTTCACCAAGAACCTAGGGAGATCTTGTGAGCATTTATGACTCGCTTAGAGAGAGAGATGCTTGAGATAAGAGACTTAGAACCCACAATCGCCCCAACCGCCCAGCTCAAGTCCAAAAAGAAAACTCATTCTGCTATGAGCTCAGCCTACAACTCCTAAAGACATCCTAACTATTGGAACTTGCAAACAATCAATATATCTTTGGAAGAGTATAATTCACCATTAGTCTCTACACGGGTCGGGCATTACAGAAGGCACCCATTGAAGAGAAATTTTCAGAAGAACACTTGACACGTAGAGTTGAAAAAAATAAAACGCTCAAATCATCACAAGAATCAAAGTGTCGCAACCAAATCTTCTATTCAACTGTGGGATAATATTTATTACAAATGATTCAATTCTAATAAGGCAAACAAATACAGGGAATCAAGATGAAAATAAAAACATTATATAGGGATTCAAATGATCTTTGTGTATTCAATCCACCGTATGAGTTGGTGCAGTAAGAACTATCCTCCAACCGTGAGCTAGCTCATGCAACTGGAATCAACTTGATCTTGAAGCTTTTCAATTTGGCGATCTCTCACCACAGATCGGTTAACTGCGCCACCTGCTCAATTGCATTCACTGTAGGGGCGACTTCAAGAGGCTATTGCAGCATGATTCAACTCTTGAAGGGGAGGGACAAGCACCTCTAATATACACTCCCCTTGATCTTCCTTCGCCTTCAAAGCATTCCCATCTGTTGCAACCGAGTATGTTTCTCCTCATCCGCATGATCATCCTTCCCCATCTGGGGCATTTGACGACACCTTTAGATTCAACCAATCAGTATTCTTTGTACGGCAATCGGAGCCGCAAAGTTCGTTACTATTTCTCATAGTAATAATAAAATAATGAGATTTTTTACATTGCACCAATCTGCATAGATGTAGGAGATCGGAAAATAAAGGTAGCTTATCGAGCTTGATCTTTTGCCTGCAAAAGAGGAGTCGCCCCATGGACGCATCCTTGACATCTCTCCATCGGTGGAAGTCAAACTCTCCTTCATTTCCCTACCACTTTGTGTCCTTTCAGTTCGCTCGCGTACTTCCGCTTGATTAACAAACTCGACAACAAGTCTTTATCCTGGAAGTTGGTATTTGATTCGTTGAGATTCACCATGGCGCTCCAAGAGAATGTAAATAGTCAAATATGAGAGTAAATAGAAGGTCCCGAAACACAAACTAATTCAATGAATGACTCATTGCCTTACGACAGGGCATCCACATCATAAATGACATTTTAATTTTGTAATAATTCAATTTATCAATTCTCTCATTTTTATCGCATCACGATTTTCGAGAAGACAAGAGAATCAAATGACTGAATATGTTTAACCAAAAAATAGTTAATATGAACTAATTGGGACAAGAATCTATATAAATGGACATCCTTGTTAAAAGATCTAGCCCAAAAGCAAGAATGGAGGGACAAGAATCTATATAAATGGACATCCTTCCTTGTTAAAAGATCTAGCCCAAAAGCAAGAATGGCCCAACCTAGCCAGCTCGGACATATGCTAATCAAACTCGAGCAACTGAGTACGAGTGTCCGAATATGAGTATGTGGAGTACGAATATCAAGATCAAGGTTCAAGTACATAGGAGAATAAGGGTTGATGGTAACCTTTTAGCTGTGATATATTCGCCGCACAACCCTTTGACTTGGGGAAAACTCCCAAGAAAGATCTTGACCTAAATGATGATATGACCAAACAAACAACTAGAGACCCTTATAGATCTAGGAATAATGAATGCATATGCTTATATTGTGTAGAGAAATTACCCCTATAAAAGGAGGGAGATTAAATGTAAATGGATTTCGATCCCCACCCATTCAAATCCCGTTTCTTTCCATGATACCCCCCCTCTCTCTCCCTCCCTTTCTCCCTCTTTCTTTTTCATTTCTCACAGTCTATTCCTTGGGTTTGATTCACGGACAAAACATGATTCAATACAGACACGCACACACACACACACTTAAAATGCATATGTATGCACACATATATACATAGCTTAAATGCATACGTATACACACATATATACATACATATACACAGATATATGCATACACATACACACATACATACAGATACATACATCTACACACATACATACATAAATATAGATACAATATATATAGACTACATACATACATGTAGACACACACATACATACATACATATATATATATATA